>NC_050599.1:3980829-4120829 GCF_013368585.1 Megalops cyprinoides
GAACGAAAGTCATGATGTGTGTGTAGCTACCGTTATAACGTGGGTTAAAAGCAACACGCTCCTACTCCCAGGCCTGTGGCATTCTAGCTTTGCCCTGCTTTAGATAAATCTAAGCCTTCCACCACCTTCCTCCCATGCCATCTTTATGAATTTTGCCCCCTGCGATGTCTGCTCTCTTCTGTCTTTTGACCTGTCCGAGTTGCTTGTGATTTCGCTGGAGAGGTTATTCTATGACTCCTCACTGGCCAGTACACATGGGGACATTTACCTTAGACTTTAATCTTATCTCTCCACTGCTTATTCGACCAAAATAGAGGCTCCTGGGAACTGAAATCCAAGCTAAGAACCGTGAGCACAGCTATCGTTCGCGAGTAGGCTGCAAATGCTATTTTCATTTTGCTCTCTCTCTGCAGTTTCAGACAGTAGAAACAGTCATGCCATAAACTTGTCCAGCCCAGTTATTTTTATTTGTTAAATTGTCTATATCCATCAGGGAAGCTACTGTAGTGCAGATCTTTTTCTTTTTTCCCCAACAGAGAGGAACTAGTTTAGCTGCTTCCGCCAGTTATGTTTGCATCAGCTACGCTCACGCCAGCATTCTAACCAGCTTTCCCAGCGAATTTTTCCTGAAATATTTCTCAGTCGACTCCCTGTTGATATTTCCATGTCACTTTAAATATCTGTCCTCCTTGGTTCAAACCGGTAAGGCTGGACGGCATAGTAACATTCCTCACAGTCACCATATTCGCTCAAGGTTTCACTAATGGTGTCCAGACTACTTGGCTTGTGATTCGAAAGTATGTGCTTCCAGAGGTCAGCACACATCATAAGGCTGGGAGTGGAAAGCCAAGATGGAGCGGCCTGCCAACTGACATATTTGACTATTGAACCGCAAATGGTGTTCGGATTTCAAAAACACAATATCCTTGATATGAAATCATAATGCCCTATTCTGTCATCCTAGACTCAATTAAAATAGGATGCCTTCCTGTTTGAATAATGAAGCAAATGCTCACTGCATTTATCCTGTTATCCTGGACTGCACACTCTTCCCACTCCTCGGAAACTGGGATTATTCAGCCTAAAGGGCCATTAAATCTCTAAACCTCAATTATACCCGCTACCAGTTGATTTATGGCTTTATTTTTAATGACACATTAAAATGCAATTAGAATCTGTATCCAGAACAAACTGTGTGTATCCACTGAAGGTTCCCCCTGTACAAACTCCATGGCTCTTACCTTATACCACACAGCACTGTCTGGCTTGAACACCCTAAACAAGAGACTTATTTTACATCGGCCTTCAGCAAAGTAGGGCTTGCATTTAATGACTATCTTCTTAATATGCATACGCTCTGAGTCCTGTGATAGAAAAAAAAATACACATAGCAAGTAATGTTTAACAGACATCTAAAGTTTTATTTTCATATGTATTAATATTGTTATTCCATTACGCTATTTCCCATCTTGGATAAAAATAGGTTTTGACTCAGATCCTGGGTCCGTGACAAAGAGCAGTAAAACGGGGCGCAGAAACAAAGGGTGGTAAAAAGTTATGGTTATTCACCGTTATAAAAACAGCCTGTTAAATAAAACATCGATTTTTCAAAACTGCATCCAGGTTGTATATCCCTGCTCGTGGAAGTGGTCTCTTCTTACAGCGGTGACCTCAAGAATGGGGAATTAGTGCAAAAAATACACAAGGAAGCGAGGCAGCATTTTTCCATCAATAGTGCAACTGACCTGCAGTCAGCAAACAAAAGATCCTCTCCCTTAAGAGTGATGGTAATCTTTACACACTGTGAAATACAGAAATAGCACTGAGGCCACTCTCAGATTGCATTCTGAGAGAGCGCGATGCATTCTGATCAGCTACCGAGGGCCTGTGCCTGGCCTCTCACAAAATGATCTCGTTTTACCACTTGTCATCGCAAATCAAACACACACAAATGTGTTCCTGCATCCAATATCTGGAGAATCTTTACCAGGGCTTATATGTACAGTGCTAGACTAAATTTAATTTAATTTCAGTTTTAACACATACTCCCCTTTTCAGTATTTCAAAGAATACTATTTCTCTTCTGATGACGATGAAGACATTGGCAAAAAGACAAGGCAGAAGCCGGAAAAGCTAATTCATTCCAATATCACAGTCTGCCTGTAACCTCTGTTCTCCCCTTGGTGAACATCTGCACTGAGAATGAATATGCCACGGGACCTGATTGATTTGTCTCCGTTCCCAGCATGCCCTTCACAGCAAGGAGCAGACTGGCCCATATGGAGAATCCACGTTCAATAAAATCACAGTGGAAAAAAGTTCAAGTGGTTATTATAAAAATTACCTCTGATTTAAAATGCAGTGATTCATGCTTGAGCAAAAACAGTCCTGACTTTGAGGCCTGTCAGATACTAGCTCATATAATCAGAGCACACAAGTCCTTTTTTCACATTACAGTGTAGCTCATCCCGACACACGCCTACACCGAGGCCAGAGTTTCTGACATCAGCGTAAGTCGCATGCATATCAAGTGTTGTGTGGTGTGCACTTCATGGATACTACTACATATGCAAGTGAAGCGTGTTCATTCAGGCATTGTATTGGTGGTTCACAATGTGCTAGTGTAGGTAGAAGGTAATTACCATTATTTCCATTTCTTGTTAGGTAGCCTGCTAGCTATACGCGTTATTCCAGTTATGTACAGACTGATATCCGCTCACTGTTCAATTTAAATTAGCTAGCAAGCTCGGGTCATTTCAAGATGCAAATTAGAGCACTGACACAGTAATCATGTAATACTTTTTCTACTCATAATAGAGCAGTGATGGGACTAGTTCATTTTTTTCTGTTAAAATATCAGTGGGACAGTTACAACATCCTTTCAGAACAGAGGAAAATGCATGCTTGAAACTTGACTCTCTCACTGGCATGACAGTCTGCTAAACCCACACAGATAATGCTACCTCAGTTCAGAAGTGTTTGCCTTTACTTGTCACTATATTGTGAAAAAATAACGCATTGTACTATTTGACATTAAAGTTCATCCAAATGGACAAAACGGTTTTGTTTCATTTATGTGGCTCATAGTCTTCTCTAAAATAGAAGGAATATGAATGGAATATTCAATCTTAAAGTTAATGTTGAATTGCACAACTTTCTTTTACAATAAGATGTTTTTGTGGTCTGGCTCAGATTTTTTATACTATGAATAAAATATTTGGATGTATGTAAAAGTGGCAGCTGAACTGAGAATATCATTTCATTGCGGTGTTAATGAGACCCTAATGAGACCTCCGGTGGCAATCCATCCCCCATCCTAACAGAAATGCTACACAGGCTGAGATATCCGGGATTGCCATCGGATACCGTCAGCATTTTTCCGCCTTCGCAGTGGGAAATGGCAAAAACCCCTTTTGCACATGTATGTCCCTTCAGCACCATGTTGAAAATCTGGGACAATATCTCTTACACCGTATAATATCTGCTTAGCAAGATTCCAAAAATATTCTTTTTAGGGTGGATATGTATTCCTCTGGGACATGGAACATTGCGAAATAGTAATGTAAACCCCATTTATATTATTATACATATATTCATAAGGCATAGGGTGTATTTCTGCAATGTTAAGTAAGTAGCTTATCTGTATTCAGCTTTATTTTTTTCTGACGGGGGATGCAGGCTTGGCTCTTGGACATGACCCACATATGCCATGCTATGGAAAGAAACACAAAGGCTTTGTAAGACAAATCAGAGCCAGCAAGGAGACACCACACCAGAGGCTAAGCAAGGGATCAGAGAGACGGCCACATGGTTCGACTAGCGTGTGGTGACAGCATGAGCAAGTGGAATAAAGTTGATATTAGACAGCTGCGTGAGCCGAAATGACATGGATGCAATTGATCTCATTCCTAGAGTTGGAATGACCTCACAGTAGTGAGTGGAGTAGTCTGACAAAAGGTCAACAGCATCTTCCATTTTGAGTGTCTCTGCTGCTTTGTAGCACCAAATGGGGGAAAAAGAGAAAAAAGGTCTCTCCTTAAATCTGTGCATTGCCATTTCTGAACAGTATGCCAATGAATAACTTGATTACTAGTTGCTACCCCCCCCCCCCCCCCCGTTTTACCATAAACCAATTAATACAGGTTGAACATATGGGTGACAGAGTGTAAGGTAATCATATGCAAATCTTGAAAATAAATTTAGGAGGTTTCATTTTGCCTGGGCCACATGCCATCGGAGCTGTCGAAAGCATGTGGCGGGAAAGATATTATTTCCGGTGTGTTTGTGTCCACAGACCAACAATAACAACAAGGAAAAAAGCATCCAATTACAGTTTAGCTCATTCCCTTCCCCTCCCTCTCAGGATCCAAAAAAAAAAAAACCCACTTCTTTTCAGGGCATTTTTGATTGCAGGCAAACACATTTTAGTCTACGGCTCATTCAAAAAGCAGTATTTCCTTACAGCTTCTCCCTGGACATATTTGGGACTGAAACAGACAATAAAATGAGCTTTGAACGTACAAAACGCATTATGATAGCTGATGCCTGCTTGAGAAATTTGAGATTTGTCTGAGAAAGCATTCAGATCTCACAATAAGAGTACATTTTAGTCAGGGAGTCAGTTGTTGGTATGTGATGTCTAAAGAATAGGAGTCTTATTCATATCGACACATGTTGCTGTCATGAAATTGTTCATGGACTTGCTGCTTTTTTCAGCTGTGTTTTTTTTTCCCCTCCCCTGGGGATACCATCTTTTCATAAATGGCTGTGCGAAATTCATATGAAAGTAGATACAGTATAAACATAAAAAATATAAAATCAGGTCACACACAAGTCTCTCATTACAGATACTCACTGGCAAAGCAGTAGAAATGTATGTCTTCAAAATGAAATGATATTCAATATGCTTAACATTCATTTGGGGTACTGCGGAACACCAAAGATAATAGTCACATGAACCATTTGCCAGGATTCACTTATCAATAACCCAAATTACCTATCATCTTATATTTATCATGAGGAAAGTGGACTGGAGGAAAGACTGTTATATGAATTGCAGGACTGTGCTGAATTTAAAAGTCAACAGTGTTATGTGAAATTATAAGCCTCTGTTGCTTTGATCTTTGAAATGTGCATGCTCATTTTGTATATATGCAGACCACACATAGATGCCTTTAAAAATATTGAATATATACAGAATAAAGATTTTGTTTAATATTCTGTGTCACTGTTTGGCATTCCTGGAATTGGATTTATTAGTTAGAATGTAAGAGGGGCTAAACTTGTAAATTCAACCTTTATAAAAGTTTTGCCAGCAGCTAATATTGTACAATATTGTGTACACAAAGTGGCCTTATGTACTATTCTATAATTTTGTGCATTTGTGTAATATGTACTATCATCAGCAAAACTTTTTTCCACAAAAATCATTTGTTTGAAATGGAAGATGTAGCCACAAGATGAATCTCTTTATAACACTCTGTCTTCCGCATAATCTCTCAGTCATCTCAAATGACAGTATCATATGTGTGGCAAGATATTTCACTACAGCTACAGATGCTAGTGCCTTATCTACTACTACTACTAATATTAATAATAATGATAGTAATAATAATTGAAAAAGTCTACTTTCTATTGTATTCAGAAGTCTCTTTTTCATCTCTCTATCCTGTGCTCCATCCCACTCACACACCCAAAACCAATTTCCTAACAGATGCGAACCACAGCTGACAGCTGCATCAGTCACTAAAATAGAACAAACAATTGTAAATGAAAGCTAGATTTCTTGTTAACAATTATCTGTTGAATGAAGGCCAGGGTGTTAATTTAGTAATCAAGCAATTTCCATAGCTGGAAAAAAAGTAATACATTATTTACTGTGAAAGTAATCTTCACCAAATTTGAGATGTTCCACAAAGTGAATATTTAATAATGTAAATGGAAATGAATACCAGAAAAAAAAGAAAAACATGGCCAGCATGCGCGCACACACACACACACACACACACACACACACACACACACACCATAACAAACCTCACATGCAACCTTTCAGCAGAGTCTGTAGATCACAGATATATACTCTTCAGTGAGATCTCTTCATCTGGGTCACTTGAGAATTTGAATGGCTTGGACTGAAATTAAAGATCTACGCAAAAAAAATATGGCATTTATTACGCATTTCTATGCATCCACATATCATCGCCTCACCACATCAATCCCTGTGAATTAATCAGGCAGGAAACGAGGTGTGATGGATGCTGGTCCTGCAGTAGGCCTACCCTTCCTCTGGCGGTGATCTTGCCCCTTACCTCCACACACCGGCGCTCCCCCCCCCACCCCCCCGTGATGGTGAGGGTAAGATAACCCAGTTTGCCTTGAATACTCCGTGGCAAGGTCGAGAGGGGAGGTGTACGCTATACATCATAATGGCTCAAAGCTGTTACACAGCTATTCACGGGAGGGACAATACATTTGAGATCAGATAACCAAACACATCAATAATGGCGTCCAATATTTTTATTACACGCGAAACCCAAAAAGGGTAGTGCCACCATCAGCGTGCCGTGCTTCATGTACAGGTGCCCTGCTGTTGAGTTAAATCAATGAATACACCCCAATCTTTGTGTATTTATTTACCCCAAACTATCCAATCCTTCAGTAACTGTTACAGAAAATATTGTAAGGGAGGACTATGCTGTGGCTGTTTCCTGTGCTTTCTTCTTTTTTTTTTAGCTTAGCGGCTCTCCCATAAGACCCTTCAGCAGAGCGCTCACTCCCCTAAATCAATATGAGCTCCATTAGGTGTCTGCAGTGCGGGTGGGCTCCGGGTGTCAGCCTGTTCGTCCTGCCGGGTGGCCGGTTCCCCTGGCCCCACTGCCCTCATCCATCAGCCCGGCTCCCCAGGCAGGGTTGAGCGTCTCCGGGTACCCATCCCTCCTAATGGCAGCCTCGTACTTACTCCAGCGGTTATCATGAGCTCTGATTATCAGCTACAGCGGGGCAGTTTCCTCCCCCTGTTTTATTGGGATCCAGCGTTCAGGGGGATTTCATTACACAGACAGAAACAAATAAGACAGTGCTGTTTGTATGAGAGAGGACACGTGTGACCCAAAAGGACGACTAATAGGACAACATCGGCAAACAGCCACATTCGCATTTAAAAAAAAAAAAAGTTTTTTAATTCAGAATATGTATGACAACTGTAACACACTGCTACTAATAAATCTCACTCTCTAGCAGGCCAAGACAGAAAATACAATAATGATAATTATAATAATAATAATAGTGAATAATCATAATGTTCAAAATCCTTCACACCAAACAGCTCAAAAATAACTGAGAATCCTAACATTTTCAATGCAATACAGGACATTTAAAATGTTTTATTTTGTTTAGAAGCAAAACAAGAAAAAATAAATGTGTCTAAAAATGATTTCTAACTTGTTTTCACTTACACATATGCAGGACAAGGTGTGCTTTTAAATGGGTCACTCCAGGTGCAGCTGGCTGCCTAGTATTCACTGCGGTCAGGGCATGAGAACACAGCATCTGGCATTTTCAACAGACAAAGAAGGAATTAGCGTGGCACGGCTGTAAGTCACTCGCATGAAATCGCTAAACTGAACATACGTTTAAGTATGATACGTTTGAGATGGCAAGCTCAACGGAGACCTTGTTTTACATATGACGAAATACATCATATTATCAGATAATTCAGCAGGCATTGCAATGTTTCAGGTTTGACTGTATTTTTCCCCTAGCTAGCTGGTGCTATTTAGCTAGTGGTTGCACTGATTACTTGTTTTCGCCACCGTAAGAGAGGATGTGTGGAAAAAGGAGTAGACAACAGATTCCTTCAAGAGTTGACTGTCCCACAAGGCAATGTAAACAACCTATTTTCTATGGACTGTTCTAAGTGGCTGTTCTCACCTGTATGAAAATCTATATACATATCTCTATATATAAATAAAACATCAAGAGAATTTTATTTTGTAGAATATATTTTTTAGCTTTTTAAAATATTTCATATTATTTATATTGGTACATTGCAATTAATATATTTTAATTGTATTTGCATTATATTCATTGGCTGATCAACGCATTTTCAGTATATAACATTATATTTCATTTCTGTATGGCACAGTGGGGCTAGTGGATAATTTGATGAAACTCTATATTCTGACTGGCTTCACAGTTTTCTGTAATCTATATGGGTAATGTAAATAGCAGTCTGGTTAGGGGGAGTGCCGTGAGACAGTGCTGATGTGAATTATACAATGCTGAATATTTCAGTGAAAACAGACCAGATGGACGAGACTAATCCATGCACTTCATCTCATTTTACATTTTTTTCTTCTTACCATTAAAATGAATAAATCAAATCACATTCCATTCTGGGTTACTGCACATGCAAATGAGGTTTGCGGTGTTTGTGACAGGAAGAGAACAGGATTCAAGGATTCGCGACGTACAGTAACACTCCTCTTCATTGATGGAGGACACGTCGGTCCATCTGGTCTGTTTACACAGTTACTCACTCCTGAAAACCACGGGATCTCAAATCTGTTCGTTTCCACGAATAATGTCACACATCTCATTTGAGATGGGGAGATAATGGTGTCACAAAGCCTGCTTGCACATTTTTTTTTTCCAGAAGAGGAATTTACAATGGCCCATTCTCTGATTTCATGGCCTCCTCATTCTTCACATTACTGGTCAGTGAGTGAATGAATTTCTGTGAGGATGCAAGCATGCGTGGTCCTCACTTTGAACTCGGAAAGAAACAAACTCCCATTCAACTTTAACTGCTTGAACCCTGAGTACATTTTGTGGTGCAAGTCAAGTTCGACTTAGCTGTTTTCTGCTTCTTTTTTTTCTCCCCTGGATTGAAGTGACTCATCCAGTAAGCACACATGCTGTTAAGTGCGCCTGTTCTTTTCCTAGATTTGATGGAGCAGAGTTTGTTGTTATTTTCTTTCCACTTCGTTTGATGTCCTGATCATGAAAGCTATTTGAATTCAATCAGTAATCCACAGTTTGACTGTCTGGCCTTCCAAAATGCTGTGCGATTATCATTATGCTTGTCAAATACTGTACAGGAACCTTGTGTCTCCTTTAAATGCGGTGTGAAATTACAAACTGAAGAAATGGCCAGGAATTAAACAGAAATAAAACAAATATAGATCATTTCTTCTGTGACTACCGGACATGAGAGACACATTAGGTGTCAGGCCATGAGTCAGTGCTGCCAACATTTCCGCTCATTTCATATGCACACGGGGGCAACCGCACACACCAAAAATGACATTTTCAGGTTCAGTTGCCACCATAAATGCTTCACACCACAGAATGTCACGGTGTATCACGTTGTCTGACACGTCTTTATGACAGTCGTTAAAGGACTGTATACAGGGAGGCTGAGTTGGCTGGTTCCTCTGACTTGTCTGTGGCTTAGCCAGCCAGTTAATCGCTGAGCTAAGATGCCATAACTCATTTTACTGCAGTGTACATCTTTGCGGAAACCATCATATCTGCCAAAGCCATCAGCTTCCTCCAAAGAGACATTTGCCAGTCAGTGAAATTGATCATAAGCCTAAGGGTGGCAAGCCAAGAGGAGGAGAAACGTTTTACTACCACCTAAATTCTTAATGTTGCAAGGTGCCATGAGTCAGGCCGTAAAACGAATCAGGGCAATTTCAAAGTCACTGAAGCCATTCTGTATGGAATGGCTGTGTGTATCTGGTGTGGTACAAAGCATATACCATAATCCAAACTTTAAATATCTGACTCGAGTTTTGTGTGCTTTTCATTAAAAAGAGATTTTTGAAAAAAAAAAAAATCTAAAAAAAAAAGGCTATATTCCACAAGGTATCAATGTTAGATTTGCATCCCAAATGTGGATGTCCATTATCCATGAATGTGTCTTGTGCAAACAACTTCAATCAGCTTAGCATGAGACTGTGGTCTGAGGAATCTTATTATCTCTCTGAGATGAACTAATGATTCTTATTTAAACCACGCTTGAATTTCAAACCCAGAAATAATTACCCTTTCGTGCATGAGAGTAGACTGGATGGTGAGAGCGTGATATCATATCAGCATCAAAGATTTTTTTCACATCTCCAGAAACCTTATATGACTATGGAAGAATGAGAACATTAGTCCCTATAAAAGAAGTTCAATCTGTGAAAGATCAGTTTGATCAGTCATATACTCATGATGGCCTTTTCCAACAACCTTAGATTAATAAAAAGATCCATTAATCTACGAACAAAAGTAAGTGACTCTTAAATCTCTACTTATTAAAACGAACATGGGTATGGAAATTTTTATATGGCAAATTCCTTGTCTCTTACATAGTTCTTACAGTGGTTATGGCAAATGAGAAAAGAAGTATATCTCCAAGTGTGTGCAATTCTACTGTTCAGTTGACAGTGGTGGTGTGGTAACACATCTGCTGTGGACATTAACTGCATATATCCCCGACACAAACAGGAGACAGATGTTTCAACCTGCATTTGTCTTACACATATTTGCATATAAGACACCTAAGACCAGAGAGGCGTTGTGACCTCAACTCTCAGCCATCTGTGATTTTCAGCTTTATATACATATTCTGCACAGCGTGGCAGAGGAGAACATGATTTTCATCCAAACAGAACTGCATTGTTTGGTAAAAATATGTACGTCTATGTGTTCTGAAAGATGCCTTTCATGACTGCAACCTCAATCTCCCAGTCTGCCCTGGATGATATAAGGCACACACATACACATACACGCACATACACACACACACACACACACACACGCCTGCAGCCCCCCCCCCCCCCCCCCCATCACCCACACATATTCACATGTGCACGTGCGTGTGAGCACACGCTCGTGTGCACACATACACACACGTACACACACGTACACACACATACACACACACACGAACACCCCTGAGTGTCATTATTCAGCATTACTGGTCTCATCAATGGCATCACCTTTAGATCAGTCATGATAAATAGCACAGTGCCTAGTCAATTACTTCTCTGGGATTACCTTTGATTTACCGCCCGGGAGCATCATGCTTTCCTCACACAACCCCTCTGTTCTCCCCACAGCGGCCTTTTTGCCCTTACACGGAGACTACGCATCTGCCCTTGACTGTGTTCTGACCACTCCAACTCCTAATTTCTTCTTTAAAATTCAGGCAGGGCTTTTGGTTCATTGTGTCATAAAGAAAAATTACAGGTTATACATTATATAATATCAATTTTTCCCCATCTCATACCCAACAGAATATGTATGAAATCTGCTGAAAATTGAGCCATGGGGTCTGGAATAATCAGTAAAAATAAAGTTACATTTGCCATTGCTGCGTGAACTCAATTTCATTTCTTTCAACTGCTTACAATAAAATGGTCGCAGCATCAAAGTTTTAGCCAGCAATCCATGCTGAGATAGGTATTGAATGGTAAATGTTAGGATCATGATATGAGACCCGTAGACTACATTTCTGAGGCCTTACAAAGCAGTAATCAATTTTGTAGTTTATCCATTTTGGCAGGATGCGTACCACTCTTTGGCCAGGTTCAGTGCAATAAAAAGGACAGACTCCCTCCACTGTAAACACTACAGACCTGGAGCTGCTCTACTTGGTGGGAAATGGAGGTTTTTGTGTAAATTGGAAGGCGAGTAATGTTTTGATTACAGAAAGCAACATTAGGCTTTGAATTGATTAAGAACCAAGTGTCTTGAAATCAGTGTTCTGCTTTCTTTTTGTTTATTGTTCGTGCATGGTCCTTCTCCTCGCCCATCTGGTGATTAATCTACTGACTAATTTCAATTTGTCCTCCTCACAACAAGAAACAAAGAAACTGAAATGTTACAAGAAGAAAATGCGTTGACTTTCCTCTAGATTGACTCATTACGAACCCATGTTGAGGGAAGACTATTGATGCACACAATTCACTTGGTTCAGTTTCAACTTCCTATACCTTGCTGTACATCCAATCAAGTAGAATCCCATTGGCTTGTTCCATTATGATTGACAGCTGAACGAGGCCCACAACGAACTAAACCCATACTTTCACTTTTGCCACGCCCCCTCACATCCAATTCTACTGTAGCTGCCTTGCAAGCATCCCCCTGGTTCCATGTTCCCTCAAACTCTACACTGTTCAGGGATCAGGAAGTGAGCACTCCGTGTGATTAGCTGTCACTGATCTGAGATCAGCAGGGACGGAGCGAACAGGGAGCTAGGGAGCGTTTTTGTCCTATTTCTGAGGCACATTGCTCCAGTGTGCAGATGGGAGCAAAACCATTTTGGAAACATGTATGTTTTATTATTGAATTCTGTCTGCCTCTGGGATGAAATGTTAAGATTCCACCAGACTTAATAAAATAAATATTAGAATATCTGGAGAGATATAATCTTTATACAGCCATTAAAGATTCTTTGTTTAATTCCCAGAAGATGTACTTTAATTAGATTTTTTTTTTTTAGTTTTGGAGGCCTGATAATGTCTTTTTAATGACACCCTTCCTGGCTCACTCCCATATCTCAGATTCCCTCCACACACACACACACACACCAGTGTCATTATTTAGCATTAGTGGTCTCATCAATGGCTTCACCTTTGTATTACATCTGCTTGCCATCAATCAAAACAAAATTTGGGTCATTTTCATGACATCAACTCAAGGATGACTTTTAAAATTTCTAAGGACAAAGTAATTTGTCACTTATTTACCAATGAATTCCTTAAGATTACCCCAGTGACTAGTAACCTTGTAGACAAAAGGTAAAAAATATTGTCTCTCAACCAGTAAGACAGTAATCATAAGGTCATTCGGGTGACAAACTCCAGTGGTAAAAAACAAAGTTTCTGTAGAGATTGTATTATATTTCCAAAAATATATGTACAGTCTATTACAAAGGTTACAAAGCAAAAAAGAAATGTCTATGTAACAAGAAATTGTCTAGGTAAATGATTTTACAGTTCTGCTGCTGGGGAAAAAATACTTTTGACCAGTGAATAATCTCAATACTCTCATCACAGAAAAATAAATAATACATTGACAATTCATATTACTGCACATTAATCTAAAAGTAAAACAAAAACAAAAACAAACAAAATAAAAAATCAAATCAAATAAAATAAATGGAAAACCTATAAGCCATCTTTGGTCCTAAATGAGAAATTATTTACAACTGAAATCATCTGGGTGGCAATAATCTTCTGCAAGTGAGATAGAAAAATATAGTGCATTTTCAATGTATTCAGAGCTCACTACAGAGAAATGTGTGTAAAAAACGACAATATAAATAAAATGTACAAGTTTTACAATAGACCATATACAAAGTTTTCCTCTGATCTTTATGATCTTTCCAACACAATCAACAGTGCTTATCTCTTTGGAAACATCTGCCAAAATCGTGAGGGGGGGGCATCCAAAATTTTCAACACTTTTTTTCTCTCCGTTTTGTTCCACTGCACACCTTGTTGTGTTATAATCTCATGTTGGCCAACCTTCACGTCTCTATTGGATCCAAACCCTGAGGGGGCCGGGGGGGGGGGGGGGGGGGCGTTGGTGACATCACGGCCCAGCCTGTAAGGGCCAATCACGGCTGGCCCTTTGATAGCAAGGCGGAGGGCCCGAGAGGGCCGACTGTGGGGGTTGTGCTGACTAATGCGTTTATGCTGGTATTCAATTCAAAAGTCTGGCAGTAAACCAATTGCTGAGGTGGGGGCTGTGACGCTGAGCCAGGAGGCCGTGGAGGGCTTCCAAACTCCCCACGTGGGCACTGGTCAGACCTCCGGGGGCCGAGCCTGACACACCAAATAGGTGAAAATGGCTCCAGGGACGAGTCCAGGCACGGGTCGCATCTTTGACAAAAGGGGACTGTAACAACAGAGCTGAATTTTGCTCGTCAGTGCACACGTCACTGCGTAAATGAGCCATGGACTCGTGCCCTGGTGCTCCTATGTACACTTATTTTCCTCTCTGTAGTTACCATAATCATCAGCTCAGACTGCACCCAGGGTTGCCTACATCAGAAGGAATCATACGACTTATTCAAAGACTCCCATTATTCTTTGAATGTAATGACATTCAGCATTCCATTCCATCTAAAATACGTTCCTTACATGAAATCAAAATAGTTTCTTAACAGTATTGCTTTTACCCATCCACACACTGTTTCTTTTTTTTTCTTTTTTTAATTCTGAACATTTCAGAACAACCCCTTACATCACTCCAATTGGAAATACCTATCTTTTCCTAATATTCAATAAAAAAAGGAAATAAGTTTGTCAAAAGACTACAATTCTGAAGATAAATTCAAGATGATAGCACATTCATTTGTTGTACAAACAAGACCGCGATGGCACCAGTAGATTGGCTGTTAGCACACTCTTTGCCAAGCCTCTCTCTTGTAACTGTGCCCAAACTCAAGATGGGGAGGGAAGAGGAAAAAATACACTTAATTCCATGTATGTTACAGATACACAAACGCCTGGACACTTTCAGCAGACGCGCGTAAATAAATAATCAAAAGGCTCACCAGGCAACCCGCTGTTTGAAAAAGGTCAATGTGTACTCCTGCTCCATTCAGTGACTGCAAAAATCACCCCGACGCTACAGCATCTACAAAACCTAGCACCGTGACATTTCGGCTAGATGGCATACTATCCGCGGTTATTATTGCTCTGTTTGGTCGACTTAACACTTCTGTTAATCGTACGCAAACAATTTTTTTATCACTTCAACCTCTGAATGAAAGAATGGATTCATTTCATTTCATTTATTCAAGTTCTAGGAAGGATACCACAATAACATTGGAAACCCAACATACAATCCCTTCCTCAAAGTAAGACTTCAGGCAGATTGAAACCGCAACGCATCTTTTGCCATACCAATACCTGAAAAAAACAAAAACAACTTCAAGACAGTGTTATTCTCTGATATAACTTTCACATATTCCACATTTTTAGTGAAAGAGTAAAAATGTGGAGGTGGACTGAAAAGTAACACTGCTTTATAGTAGAAAGTTTTTGTTTTTGTTTTGTTTTAAGGGATCACGGCAGCTAACGTTTTTCAACATACTGAATCTGCCTTACAGCTTCAATACAATCCATAGTGCTATCTGTGGAGTGTTTTCATTACATAATCAAAAAAGGAAAAAAAATCTTGATTATTAAGCTGAAAACATTTTAGTGGAACTGTAAAAATGTCTCCATGTTTCTGTCTGATATTCACAAATCTAAAGAATTTTATTCACTGTTTCTTGGTAGGTGTTATGTTTCACTTTTTTAACTTTTTAAAGGATTTTATCACTAAATATTTTCAAATAAGACCACTACATTTTCAAATAAGTATAAGACAGAACATCCCTGTGTAAGCGTCAGACATCCCAGTGGTTATTGTTTCTGAAATAGCAAGATATTAGTCTCAACTTTAAACCAAATACTGGGGAAAAAACACTACAAACAAGTGAAACAAAACTGAATGCTGCTTCACAACCTGGTCTTATCGAAACACCCACCAATATTTTCAAACATATTTAGTCTCCATTGTGAATGAGAGGCTTTACCCTGTCAAGTTCAGAAAGAAAGAAAGAAAGAAACAGGAAAGAAATAAAGAAAAGAACACTGGTTATGGTTTCACACCACACCATATCATTGTGGCTGACACAAAATTAACAAAACTATGATGAAAATAGTATTGAAATCACCACTGCACGCGTACCAGCGTCCTTGTATGGACTTTTTCTTGTGAGATCCATACTGATGGTGGCCAAAAAAATGTACAAAGTTAAAAGGAACCAAGTGAAACCCTAAAATTCTTTTTCAAATGCGCCACCTCTTTTTTTTTTTTGATATGTGATTCAAAGTCCCTCAGAGTTTTGAAAAATTCTGTACGTCCAGGTAGTTTCTCTCTCTTCTTCAGTGACCACAGAAGGTTCGGATCCTTCTCGTCAACGGCGCCGAAGAACAAGGGAATGATTCTTATTCCGTAAATCCAAAAAAGTCAGACACAGGAAACGACACATTTTTTTTTTCCAATAATTATCCACAGCAGCCACTGCGGCGGTACTGTTTCTGGGGTCAGTCTTTGCCCTCCCTGCAGGGGGCGGTGTTTTCCGTCACACCTGCACACCTGTGCCGTGAAGGTGAAGCATCTGGGCCCTCATAGTCTGTATGCTGCTCATGATCTTTTTCTGATGGCCCACTAAAGTGATTCCCAAGCTCATCACATCCCTAGGAGAGACAACAGGCAGTCATAAATCACAGCACTCAACCGTGGAGAGCCAAAACAACAAGGATTTATAGCCCCGGGTATTTCATTAAATAAAAAAAAAAAAATAAAAAAAAAAAACGAAAACCATAAACATGCAGCAAAGCCTTATCCATTAATTAGAATATAATTCACTGTACTGTCTAATATGACAGCTATTCGGATTCAGATTCACATGCTGTTCAGTGAGGTTGTTCAAAAGGACTTTGGGTACCACATTTGCTTTTTTGTGGAAATAGCTTCATTGAAAGGCTATTCATAGTCATCGATAACTGATTTGGTATGTCCAAAAACTGGAACAGTATGTACAAGCAGAACACTTTCACTCCTTGAAATGTAGATTTGTGAGTCAGTTCAATCAAAGTGCAAAACGGCTTCGCCTTAATTTTCAATGGCAATTTAAGCCATTTTGGCTTGTGTGAGAACAGCTACAAACACTGCCACGGTTTCAAGCTGAACTAAGAAGTCCTGTAACGAACAATAAAAGTTACTAAACCTACAGTAGTTGAACTTACAAATACACGTAAATGTTACTTTTTTACAGAGTAATTCCGGTGATTGCTGAAAGCACTAAAGTTGAGTCTCCACAGAAAAAAAGTAACAATTGTACTTAACTGCGAGCAAATGATGTCTGAATCCGGGGTCAGTGTCTTCAGTACGTTTTTGTATAATAGGTATAATCACTGTGCGCTGTGATTGCACTGCCACCTCAGAGACCACAGAAATGGCTCAAACCATCAGTATAATCTCCCGGCCATAGCTTCTGAAAATGCTCAGCTTTGTAAGGCACTAATGTACTGCCTCAACACATGGCATATGAAAATTATATGCCAATGCATAGCTTATCTGATTTCCTCTTCTGAAACATTTGAATCTTTTGAAAATAAAAAGTGACATTTTAAAAATGAATTCTGTATAAACAATGATACATTTCAGTACAAAAGGGTATCGGTAATGCCTGGTAGCATTTGTAATATCCTTGCTGTTGGTTCCATCAGCTAAGCCTTGATGCTTGACCTCGGCAAAGAGCCGGGTTCCGGGATGGTCGGGTTACTTACTCGATCGTCATCCTCGCCACAGACTCCAGCGAGCTGTACCCCGCCGCTGTGAAGTTGTCTTTGTACCTCTCCATTTTGATGGCTTCCAACCAGTCCCCCACCGAGCGGAAAGCGGTGAAGTCTGGCGTGTTCTGATCTAAAAGGGGGCTAATCGGTCTGCAGGATGAAGGAGAGTAAATGTCACAGTGTAGAACAGGACTACAGTCTTAACTAAATAAAGTCCACCTGGAAACAAAGCTAACCACATTCTACTCTGTACACACATGCACAACAAGCTAGTGGTGTTCAAAGACGCTACTGGTTGCAATAAATGTACAGTACGAATCAGAAGTTTGGACACAATTTTTATTCTTTATTTTTACTATTTTCCACATTTTACAATAACAGCAAAGACATCAAAACTATGAAATAACACAAATGGAATTGTGCAGTGACCAAAAAGTGTTAAACAAATCAAAACTCTTATATTTGGCTACTTTGAAGAATCTAAAAAATATTTTTAAAAAACACTTTTTTGGAAATAAATTCATACATAAGCATAAACTTCAATATTTATATTTGTCTAAGAAACAAATTTCAAGCATTTAAGCATTAAGCCATTAGATCAAAATGTCTCTGAATGCATGTTTCCCATTATCTTAAATCAGGTGTGTCCAAACTTTTGACTGGTACTGTAACTGAATGTTTCATAAAGACCAGAGGCTGAAATGTACCGCCACACATTTGCCTGAGTGCTTGAAAACAGTACAAGCCAGTGTACTGCATGCTCTGTGATCTTCACAGTAGAAGGCCTTATTAGCTACTGCAGCCTGGTGCTACAATTTACCAATTAAAATCTCCCTATAATAGTCAGGGTGCTCTCTATAATTTTGTCATGATCTTTGGCTACTTTGTGAGCACGCTGCATTCCTCCACTCCTGCCCTTGCTCTAGGGAATATTAATGCGCAATTAGTGCATTTTTAATATATGATTAAGATAAATGCACTGCTCCTTTTTGTATATCTTAAAAATACAGCACAACTGAAAGGCTCATTTAAAAATCATTCAGTGTTTTTTTTTTTTTTTTTTACCAGTGGATGGCTGACAGCAACCTCTTACAGTGAACCTCTTTAGACGGTTCTTTCAGGTTGTGTCCTCAATCTCACAGAGGGGGGGATCATGTTCCTACCGTAAATGGATTTCATCTGACAAATGCCACACTGGGATCCCGAGTTCCCAAAGAACTTTAAAGTCACAGGAAGTCATTATAGGGATTGATTTAAAAGCCTCTCTATTGACCGTAAAACCACGGTGGAAGCTTTAGTTTATTGATTCAGCGCGATTTATCTGCGAGCCCTTGCCGATATATCAGCTGGCAGGAAGTCTGGGGTGACCCAGAAGCGGTTAGAAAAGGACTAAAATTAACAATAACTGGTTAACACGTGCAAAATAATGGCTGAGACAGGCTGAGATTGTGAAATAGTAACTCTGTACCGAGGTTATCGTCCGCTGGGGGATCAGTGTGTGCGAGTCTTTCCTATGCGGCAGGACTTACCTTGTACATGTTCCCACTGGGGTTTTCAAAGTGTTCGGGTTGCGGATCATTTTATCGAGGATGCCGACTATCTGGTCGAACTTGGGCCGGTCACCCCGGTCCTTTTGCCAGCAGTCCAGCATTAGCTGGTGCAGACCCGGTGGGCAGTCCATAGGAGCAGGGAGGCGGTAGCCCTCTTCAATCGCCTTTATTACCTGCAAACGTATAGAGAACAACAGTGAGCCTCACCCTTTAAATAAGCGTCCCTTTTCATCCATTAATTGCTCACTGGTTAAGCGTTTGTGATGGCCCATAATTACCTTCTCTAGGAAAATCGGGCTGAACAAATTGCTTGATATCAGCTTGTCAAAAACATCACAGACACACAAAACCACACTAAATATCCCTGTAAGAGGAAAGAATTACTCTGTAACAACTGCCATTGTCTGCCACACCAGAACTGGGTGTAATCAATTACGCATAAAAGAGAGTTGTTTCCCTGGGACGGAGATTTATTTTTCTTTTATTCCTTGGGAGTTTGAACAGGAGACCAAAAAAACTCATTTTATGTGTATGCCTGCATTACCTTAAAGCAAAAACTATTCTCACTGATGTATTCTAAACCGAGGAGGAATAGCCATGCAAATCATGTATTAACTACACACAGACAGATTTAAAGATCAGTTTGTTTTACTTAAAAAAATATGAGATAGTCAATGCCGTAAATATCTGGTAAAGTCTCGACTCTTGTTTGGTTCTGAAGACAGACACGCCTGGCTAAGACAATCTGCATGGACCTTTTACTCCTGTCAGGCCAGGTCAGACAAGAAACAGATACAGGGATGGGATGTCAAAAGCGTAAAACTTGAGGAAATGTAAATGTTTCCCTTCCTGAATACCCAGATGAATTGTTTTTCTGGATATGACAGAGCAGAAAACCTCTGATGTTGATGCCTGTCGGATATTACAATGTCATGCATGCCAATTAAAGTGTATCTTCAGCCGTTCTCCTGCATATCAGAGGTTTGTCCTACACTTGTTATTCCACATGTAAATCCAACTGGATGTTTAGTCGGTTGAAAGTTCTCAGGAAAAAGACAAGACGTGCTTGAAAGCAAACTCCTGGGAAGGCGTTTAGCAGGCCATGCTGTGCACAGACCAATTATACAGACCTTACAAGGTTCATTTATATATACTTTGTTTCTTTTCTGTGGAATTTTACTTCCAGTCTAACGCATGTGGTTCTGGCCAGATGTGACTTTTTCTTCGGAAACGTCTGACATCTATTGTTTAATCAAAGCGGTTTGTGTTTTGGGCTGGGATGGAAATTGTAAATCATGTTTGGCTCTTGGGCTTGGCGTATTTATCTTCTGTGAATATTTGGAGGCTTACGTAAGTTTTAATTTCAAGCGAGGGATCAGCCTAATGACGGAGCATCCATCAGACACATACTCGCAAACACGCCGGGATTAAAATACTTTGCTTCACACGTCTCATCACCGCTCTGCTGGAATTTTAATGCGGCCAAACTCTTGTAAAGCCACTTTTGTTTTCAATGAGACGAACGCCATTGCAACATTTGTCTGTCCCAATTTAACTGAAAAAAAAAAACAACAGCGGCTGACGCTTTTGCCTCTGGATTTGCATGACTAAGTACATTTCTATGAAGCTAGTCAGCTCCGCTGATGGCAAATTTTGTTCGCATTATCCAAGCTTGTTATAGAGGTCAAAAGCCAGCTTGGATCACTGTAACGCATGCCAAGCTGTCCTTTTAAAAAATAATAGTGGCTTTATTTCTTGAGCAACAACGTACAATGCTAACGTTATTTTCATAGACCAAATCTGCAAAATTTAATTGTCAAAGTCTGAACCACAGTGTGCTTTAGGGATGTATGCGCTTAATGGAAACAGCACAGCAAACACAACATTCCCTACAGCAGCATTCAATCAGCATGAAAACATGACACAGCAACTCACATCCTGATTGGACATGTCCCAGTACGGCCTCTCCCCATAGGACATGACCTCCCACATGACAATCCCATA
Source organism: Megalops cyprinoides (assembly GCF_013368585.1). Lineage (NCBI taxonomy): Eukaryota > Metazoa > Chordata > Actinopteri > Elopiformes > Megalopidae > Megalops > Megalops cyprinoides. Next base: position 4,001,738 of record NC_050599.1, read on the forward strand.
ACTCCACACGTCGCTGGCGGAGGTGAACTTGCGATACTGGATGGCTTCTGTCGCAGTCCACCGGACCGGTATTTTTCCACCCTGTTCAGTAAAAATGCAGGTCAGTTGCCAGGCTAAAGATCAAATTCATTATATCCTGAATCTTCCCCTAAAACATCAATTAGCAGGAGTTCAAAAAAAGAAAAAAAAAAAAAACTGTGGATGCAGCACCAGCAAAGTCCGCAGAAAAAAATCCACAATAATAAGTGCATGCTTCGCATATTGAACCAACACTGGCAGGCATAACAATGAATTCATTTTTCATCCATTTTTAGCTGCCATGGTGTTAGTTCTGTATTCTGTGGTAGCCCCGGAGTTGGAGGCTGAGGTGGGGGGGGGTTAATGCGCTCAGGGTTTAATTCACTCACCGTCGTTGTGTAGACAGCCTCGGGATCATCCTCTATCACTCTTGACAGCCCGAAGTCGGACACTTTACATACGAGATTGCTGTTGACAAGAATGTTTCTCGCTGCCAGATCTCGATGGACGTATCCCATGTCGGAGAGGTATCTCATCCCTGCTGCGATGCCCCGCAGCATCCCCACCAGCTGGATAACCGTGAACTGACCATCGTGCTTCTACAGGCACAGAGGGGACGCGTCAGCCTAACAACAACGCCTCACAGTCCAGCGCGGCTGCAAACTCTTCTCTCAGATAAACACTAATCAGCATCGCTACCAAAATGTGCAATACTCTCCATTTTTATTTACTGTTTTTAATTAAGAGGCATGAAAATACAACTGTCCCAATAACACACATTGATCCCCTATTTTTATTATAAATAAAGGCAGTTAATACTCACCCTAAGGAATGCATCTAACGATCCATTCTCCATATATTCAATCACAATCATGACAGGCTTTCCTGAAAATAAGTGATTAAACATTATTAATATTGTTCATTTTTTAAATATATCTTTTTCTTAAATGCAAGTATACAGTACATATGACTTCATGTAATCTGTAGCACTAAGGGAAAATAAATATAATACAATGTTAACTTTCCACATTGCTTCATAATCTGGTCTAGGAGTGATCTCACAAATGACTCTCAATCTAGCAAGAGCAGCAGTGAAATAGTTGTCAGTATTACTCTTTCTTAAAAGCAAGTTAAAATATCAGTCCTAAATGCTGTGTTGTTCAGCCTCTTGACCCTTGACATCCTTCCCTTTTCACATGCTCTCAGCAACTGAAATAAGAAGTGTGTGATTGTGTGTGTGTGTGTGTGTTTGAGAGACCCTGGGATTGGAAACTAACAGAAACTGAAAAAACATAATGGTTCCTTCCAGCTCACAGCGAAAGGCCTTGTGTATAGCCAGTCACATTTATTGCTTGTGGACAGAGGCTGCCATTGTCACCTCGAGTCACCACGCCTTCCAGATGGACCACGTTAGGATGGTCGAACTGTCCCATAATGCTCGCCTCACACAGGAAGTCCCGCCTCTGCTTCTCCGTGTAGCCATTTTTTAGGGTTTTGATGGCGACAGACACGTCTCTTTTCCCTGGAAGCTTCAAGCGTCCGCTGCATACTTCCCCAAACTCCCCTGAAAGGAATAAAATCATTCATAACCTACATAAAGACTAGTGCTCTATACCTGACAAACAGGTGATTACACTGCAAAACATACCAGCTTGAGCTTGTAAATGGACATTACATTGTTGTCATTTAGCAGACACCCTTATTCAGAGCAACTTATACAGGTTACAATTTTCACATGTTATCCATTTATACAGCTGGATATTTATTGAGGCAACTGTGGGTTAAGTATATTGCCCAAGGGTACAACAGCAATACCCCAGCAGGAAATTGAACCAGCAGCCTTTTGGTAACAAGCCTGTTCCTTACCACTACGTAATACTACAGATGATACTGTATTAGGACTTGCTCTCAGGCAGACAAGAGTTTTATGGGCCACACATGCAGAGGATGTACAATCAAAATGTGACAACGATTTATCAAGCGTGCATCTTTTTTCTCTACATTGCTAACATGCAGAAACCCTGTAACATGCAATTTTTCTCCATATAGCAGTATCAGTACACAGAAGAGCAAAGATTTCCCAACCCGGGACAGGCAGCGGGCTCACCTGCACCGATGACCCGCTCGATCTTGATGCAGGAGGCGTCCAGCTCTTTGGCAAACTGGTGGACGGCCCTGTTCGGGTCTTCGTACGTTTCGGGGTCGATGTACGTTTTCGTGCCTGGAAATTTAACTGTAGACGGGTAAGAGGATTACTGTTACGATTAAATACGCACACGGCACTAGACAGACGGATGGACGGTTACCGATGGCAACGACCGGGAAGGAATAACTACACAGCGTGTTTATGAGAATCAGGGCTTCAATAACCCATCACTTTTTTCATTAAAATGTAAATGAAAGCACTATTATGTTTCCTTTCAGGATTTCCTCAAAAGAGAGCTGATGGAGTTGCGTACAAAGATATTTCACTGCCAGCCTACTCCTCTGTTTATCCTTAAGGTTTAATCTACAGCCTTTGTCACGTTGAAAAATAATTGCAGTCCAACCTTTGTTCCTTAATTGAAGCACTGTGAGACACGGAGACTTCAGTGCACTGTACATACATCAGACCCATTATTAGGATTCCACTCAAGTTACCAGAGTCAGCCGTTATTAACAGTCTTTAAACTGAGAAGGTTCGTGAATTCAGCGGATGAATTAGAATGTGAAGAAGTATCCGTTGTTGTTTTTATATCATTACTTTGGGAAATGAAGGAGGTTGAAGTTCAAAAGCAGTTCAGAAGCAGTTCATTTCAAAAAAAAAGACACCGTTATTGTATTATGCTCTAAGTGCTGCTTGTGGGTTCGCGGCATGAAAGGTTTGGTGTGTCATCTTCAAATAGCCGAAGATGAGCCGGCTCTCAGAGAGGTTATCAGAGGCACGTCCACACGAGACACGAGAGGTGCCTTTCTTTCTTTCTTTTTTTCTGTAATTTTTCTTTATCAGCACTAACAGTGATCCTCTGCTGTTACACTTCACAAACCTCTGTTTTCCATTTTAATTGCTGGAACTGTCAGAAAAAAATGCATAAAATGGATGCATTAAAAACGCATCCAGTTCTTATCATACTTTGAACATTACCCCCAAAGAATTTCATTACACTGGGGCAATTTAATGTCTTCCACTGACCTAATTTTTTCAGATCAAATTTCCCTAATTACAATATTACCTGTCAGCTCCAATCCCGCAAGCTGTTTAATACTGTATAACTAATACACTCAACAACAACAACAACGAAAAAAGGAAATAAACACACCGAAATAACGCAATTAAATTACTGATGAGCTCCAGGCGAAATCCTGACAGAGGAGCCTGCTCTGCCCTCGGAGTCATGGGGAGCATGTCGGGCTCTCCAATAACACAAACAGGACCGCGTCCTGCATCGGCGAGCGGCGATGCCAGCAGATATTTCCTCCACCCGCTCCTATAATTGCTTCGTCCATCCAAGCTGTCAGCGGATCTGATAGGGGGGACGTCTTATCGCCGAGCTTCCGCGCTACAACGGGGTTGGACAAATTGGGCCTACAACTCGAATTTACGCGGCTATCTGGCTCCTGTCGCCCCGACAGCGCTTCGTCATTTAATATCGCTGAGCGGATCCCTTTATGGGCTCCGACAGCAGCGACGGCAGAGGGTTCTTTTTCGCGGGAGGGCCGGGCCACTCCGGTGCTTGATCTGTCAGATACTTAGCAGCAGCACTGGGCCGCCGCCGCGGAGCGCCTGCCTCTCCCCGCCAACCCCCCGAAACACCCCCCCCCCCCACCCCCCCAGCCACTGCGCCTTGTGACACCCTGACCCTTTGTTTCCAAATCAGCAGTTTGCCTACAGCACAGATCATTACGGCAACGCCGGGAAGCTGTCTGCAGCTGCTTCTCCTGGGGCATCATTAGGGGTGGAGTGAAAAAACTTATTGGTAAAGGAGCCAAGGAGGGGGAAACCTTGGGATTGAGTGCGCTGTGTGCATCTCGGCTCCATGCGCGCAGAGAGAGAGAGGGAGAGCCTCCCTTCTCCCCACACACGCATCCCACACCTACAGGACTATACATTTTTAATGAAGAGTTCTTCTCGGACCGGACTTTTTATTCTTCTTTTTTTTTTTTTTTTTTAACAAAATTTATTTTCACATGTTTACAGTTTGGAGACCCTCCTCACCTCTGCACATTCGTCTGCTTAATCCAGAGCAGATGTTCTTGTGGTGGTTCCCGTCTTTTTGTTTGTTTTTAGCAGAAGCAAGTGAAATGAAACAGGATTAAATGTTATTAGGGTCCCATTTGCCCCCCCCCCCCCCCGTGTGCTCTTTCCGGACGCACGCTAATTGAGCCGTACACCCCCGAACCCCCCCCCCCCCCCCGGGCTGATGAGAAGCAGAACTCACATTGGAAGTAGAGCTCCTCGTCCCCTTCTTGGTCCGCTTTGCTGTACCCACAGTGCCTGTGTGGGGAGGAGCAAAAAAAAAAAAAAAAACAAAAAACAAAACTCAACTGACGGCCATTGAACAAAGTGCGAGAAAATCACCACGTCAGCAGAAAACAGGGCAGCGGCTAGAGAGCCTGATTACTAAAGCAGATAGGCACCGCCGTCTGAGGAAACGCACAGGAACGCACTCAGAGACCGGAGGCTCTGCTCTGACACTACGGGCACACAGTATCAACGGGCCCACAGAGATCACAACATGCAAATCTACCGCAATTCGTAACTGTTCCGTACAATTACCAAACACCATCACCACCCAAAAAAAGGCAGCTGAGCTACTTATATATTTCAATGAATTCTTGAACTAATGATAAATTTTAATATTAATTTTAAGATTAATTACAATATTACAAAAAGGGTATATGCGCACACATCCTATACATACATAGTTTACTATACTTTTTGAGCTGAGGAAAAAAGCCAATTGAGGAGACAGATGAGATCATTCGACTAAGAATGCAAAAGTTGTCTCTGCTGCCTTCTTTCTGGATGATTCTTTTTCATTTTTTAACATTTCTATATTATCTTTTCTGCCAAAAGTCACCAGCAAAATCTGACTGAAAATGTACTTAAGCAGGCCGCTGCCAACACATGGATACTTTTTGCAGTTTAACGGAGCAGCTGACCGCAGCACAACACAACAAGTACCAGTCATGCACATGAGTGCAGTAAGGAAGTGCACTGAAAGTTTCCAGTCACGTGATTAAGTTACAAACGTGCCAATTCTCCTTTGCAGGTAATGTCCACTCCTTACAAAACTGTGTTGGAAAAATAAAAAATAAAATGGACTGGCTGTGATGGAAAGACGTGGATGGGATGCTCCAAGAGAACATGCGTATGAAAGCGCAAAAAAGCACACGGAGAGCAACGTGCGAAAAGCAACATTACTGTTATCTCAACCGACACCCGTTACAACATAAAAGAGGCCCGATTTATACTAAAGGAAACGAGGCACAGCCTCTCTGTTTGAAACCACTTACAGTTCAGAACAGAAGCAGTACGGGCGAATGCAAAAATAGTGTCAGTTCTTTCACAGTGTGAGCCCTCAAAAAAATAACACATCACAATCCATTACCACAGCATGCGACAGATGATGGCGTGTGAGCGAGTGTGCGCGTGGACTCCATGGCTATGGAAGCCCGTGAGTGACATAAAGGCTAATTGACAAGCGGGAGACTCACAGTAGCGGAGAGTCAACGGGGCCAGCGAGAGCGTACCTTCTCCCAATGATGAAGCCGAACACCATGAAGACGAGGATGATGGTACCCGCCACGGCCACCACGGCGATAATGATGACCGGGTTCTGCTCGCTCGAGACGACCGTGGCTGAAAAGAGCGGCAGAACGGAGGGGAATAAGCTCTTATTTCAGCTCAGTCGGGGATAACCCTGCTACCATCACTCCATCTACCCAAAAAGCCAAAAACCGTAAGAATCATAAAGAAAATAATGACATATGATTATGGCTATGATAACGGTAATGACAACAACAAAGACTACCACTACCACTAGAAATAGTACTACTACGGGTACAACTACAACTACTACTGCTGCTAATAATAATAATTCATCATAAAAGAAATTGGACATAGATGAGTTGAGCTGTATCCGCTTTTGGATACAGAGTGATTTCCATGAGTGATTTTGTCCTTCTGGAGAGAGGAAGGGTGGTTTATTTTTACTGAAAGGACCTCTATATGCTTGGTTGTGCTGTTTTAAAATGTGATCTTAACAATCCCAGATGAGGGGCTGGTAACCTTCATCTGAAACAATGACACATTTAGGCTGGATGGCTTCTCATTTAGGCCTCATTTAGTGATGAAACACTGTTTCAGTTGGCACACATTCTAGAACACTTGCAATGTATGTGTAACAATATACGTAAAAACTCTCTCTCTGCCTCACATACACACATGTGCGCGCGCGCGCACACACACACACACACACACACACACACACACACACACACACACACACACACACACACACACACACAAAGCACACACACAAGCACACAGACACATAAACTCACAGATTCAAGTCCGCACACTCTTAAAAAATGAATGAACGCTTAATGATTGTTAAATTAGCTTCATAAACAATTTCTGCGTATGTATGTGTACATGAGCTTATGAATGTGTGTGTGTGAGAGAGAGTTTCTGTGTGTGAATGTGTGCAAGTGCGTGTGTGCGTGCGTGTCTGTGCGTGCGTGTGGGTGGGATGGTGTGTGCGCGTGTGTGTGTACGTCTGTGTGTGCGTGTGTATGTGTGTGTGTGTGTGTACATCTGTGTGTGCGTGTGGGTGGGATGGTCGGGGCGTGTGTGCGCGTGTGTGCGCGTGTGTGTGCGTACGTCTGTGTGTGCGTGTGTATGTGCGTGTGTGTGGGAGCGTACCTGAAGCCTCCTCCTTGGTGGTGACCTCCAGCCTGGGTCCGTAGGTGCCGTACCCTGCCGCAGTGAAGGCCCGGATCTGGAACACGTACGCTGTGCTGGGCTTCAGGTTGTTCACCGTGGCCGAGGTTGACTTGGATTTCACAGTTGAATAAATACGGTCCTTCTGGTCCTTTGCAAATACAAAACAAAAATGGACTTCAACAAATATTATTTTTCAAGTCGTTTTCGAGATTATCAGCCTTACTTAATTGCTTTCTTAGGAACACAAGTGCTTGCCAGTTAGTGTTTTCCACAACGCAAGCTGCGTTTGCCAACCCAACTTTAAAATGCGTGCAATTTATCAAAAAGCAAATTAATGTGACATAAAATAAAATTCCTACTCATGTAGGACTGTCCCACTCTCCCAAAAAGGGATTGTCTGTAAAGGCAAGCTACAGTAAACCTAATACATGACAGGCAGTAGAAGCCACTTCTACTTTTGCACATGACTTTGAATACATTTGCACTATCTTACAAATTTGCACTTTATCTGTATGTTATTGCCCTGTAAAGGTCAAATGGGGGGCCAGAGCTTATTAGGGTGGGAGTCATTCTTGATTTCTCTTTTGCAGCTGGGCGGAGTACAGCTATAGTGTGGGGCATGGGACATACTGTCTTGACAGCCTCAGAGGCTGTAGCCAATACGATCCCAGATCCTGATAAATCCAGGCTCAATTTGTGATGTTAACAATCACTCCCCCTCCACTCCCCCCCCCCCCCCCCCCCCCATGCTCTCTGCTCCCTTCAGCTGCAAATAAGGGGCTACCTTGCTCTCCTCCCCTGATTAACACACTGTGGGCTCCGGGGAACATTACTGATATGCGGAGGTCAAGAAGACGCTGCGGCAGATTTTTAATCCTGGGCGGATGCTGTAATGCGGTGAACTGTGGTTTCGGGGGGGGGGGAGTGGGTGCAAGGGGAGCGGGGGCTTGTGAAAATGTAATGAGCACCTCATTCATTATTGCAATTATGGGAAAAAGAATGTGCTAGCCAAAGAAAATCCTGTGAACACTCTGACCTGAAAGCACACAGATAGCCCAGAGAATGAAAGCAGGATATAAATAAAATGAAAGGATTAAACAGCACAGGGAGTGCTACATAGAACTGTCTGGAACTGCCCTGCATTAAGGCAGCTGTATGGGACCCTCTCCCCCCCTCTCGCTCCCTCACACACACACTCACACTCTCTCACACGCACGCACGCACACAACACATAGACACTCGGACACATGCACACACGCAACATGTGTGCGCACACACACACACATCAGAATATACACACACAGATATGCATACACACAACATACAACACACACACACACACACACACACACACACAGATATGCACACACCCCCCAATCCTGTGGTGCCCTGACACTCACTTTTTCGTAGTACTTGATTTCGTATTCGGTGATGACGCCGTTGGGCTGCTCTGGCTCCTGCCAGGAGAGCTGGACACTCCTTTGCTGCACCCTCTCCTTGATGACTTCGCTGACCTGAGAGGGAGCTGTTCATGAGAGAGAGAGAGAGAGGGAGAGAGAGAGAAAGGGAGGGAAAGACAGGGAGAGAGAGACAGACACGTCAATCAGGGGCCGGGCGAACTCGGGTCCCGCGTCTCCGAGCGCCCGCGTGTCAGCTGCAATCAGCCCCATGCCGGGCCGTTCCCGCCGCCCACCACAGCGTCGCGGGGGGCTCTCCCTCTCCCTCTTCCTCTTCCTGATGAATATTCACGCTCGCCCAGTGTTTACACTCCATAATAGAAATTTCAATTACAGTGCAAACAGCGGAAGACGGCATTATCCCAGTCAGTGTAAAAACCCGCAATGTGTGGGTTATGAATGACAATTAGGTAAATTAATTTAAATGAAGTCAGCGGAACCGGCGGCACTTACTCTCCCGGTGACAGAGGCGCTCAGAAAGCTTTTTATAAAAAGGTATACCTGTAACCCTTCAACTCTGCCTTAATGCGCAGCAATTATCTGTCGCACTTAGCCGTCAACTTCGGCATCGTCAACTTTTGCAAAGTTTGCGAGTTTGTCGGCTTTGAATTCCATGCGCCTCACGATGACTCACCGTTTCAAATGTGTGGAAAAACACCGAGAAAACCCACCCGTGCCCCAGCAAATCAAATCAGTTGCTTTTAGTCATGTGACTTTAACATTGCAGATGGTCTAGTAGGTTTTTAGTGTTATCCATTTATACAGCTGGATATTTACTGGGGCATTTGTGGGTTACGCACCTTGCCCAAGAACCCAGCAGCAGTGTCCCAGTGGGGAATTGAACCTGCAACCTTTCAGTTACAAGTCCTGCTCCTTATCCACTATGCTACACTGCCACCCCATTTGCATTGGATAGAAACTGGGAGTAAAGTTTCTGAAGGCCTGCTTCAGGCCTCCCTCATTTATTTGAATTCCTGTATGATAAGCAAGGCGCTTATGTGTAAGGGGGTTGTGGTTTTCGGGCTGCACAGTTGAGAATGAACTCATATCCTCGCTGACTGGCTGAGCACATTCACAGGAAAGGGGACAAATAATCATGGAATGCACAGCTTGTTTCAGTCATGCCCTCATCCATTCTGCATCCGGGAGAACTTAATCTCTTGACATATATTCAAATATGTATTCAGCGTGTTATTATTCAAGTGAAAGTCATCTTTTATATGTGGACCTAGAATGTTACATTGTGAACATTGTAACATTCTAGGTCAGGTGATATGACCCTCTATAAAGTACAGATTTTATACAAAAATAAGGCCTTGTAGCAAAATTACAAAAAATTATATAAAGTATTTAATGTTCTGACACTCTTCCACTGACTCTGTTCTTCATAGACATTGTAACATTGGGGAACACTGGAATTTGATTTGTGATTGGGCCATAGCTGTAGGCTTATCCTTGCAAAAACAAAACCAATAAAAAAAACTTTTCCTACAAAGAGGAAAGAGAACAACATTCCCTTGCAAGTACTATGCAGAAAACAAATGGAGTGCTGACGAGTTCACGTCCTGCTCCCTGATCCAGGATCAGTGAGGACTGTGACATTAGCGGACTGCAAATTTGGCTATTGGAGGAACCCATAATAATGTCTCCACATGGATTAAAATCTCATTACCAGCCTCCAGTATTCCTGACACTAATATGACAGCAGCCACAGAGGAGTCTCACAGAAACCACAACCGAGCTGTGAAGTGTCATGTGTAATCCAGGCAAAACAGACAATGTATCCCTCTCACTGTGGTGAATAAGCTTAGCTGGAAGACGCAGGTTTTTGTGCAATCTTAATTAATTATAACGTCAACGCAGCTTGCGCTCAACTTTTAGTGTTGAATTTAAGGAACTTCCGTGATTGTTCCTCAAAATAATATCAGTGGGAGCTGAAAAAAAAAGTTTTTTTTTTAAATTGTCTGAGACGGGAGAGAAAATAACATTTCCTTAAATTCATCAATCGCAGTTGTGGGCAGAGCGAACCGCGGTTATGCGGAACAGATGCCTTTGCAGACCACTGTGGGTCATTTTCATTCTCATCAAGAGTCCTTTTTGCCCCGGAGTCCAAAGAGGATAAACTCCACCAGCTTTTCTAATAAAGTTTTCCCTCTGGGCCGCTGGCCCGCAAGTTTTCGGCTGCCAGAGACACCTCCGGATTGTGTTCCTATGAGAAGTTCTGATCCGGCGTTTGTTCTTGCCTCCTTCGCAATCCTCCGCGAGAGGCTAGTGTCAATTACCCACGGAGGACTTCCGCCACGGGATGTGGGGAGACGCAATTTTAAGTGACATTTGTACCACCGAAAACACTTGTAAGGCAGTAATTGGATCTTTTTACAGTTTATTGTCTGTCACTTGGCCACATTGGCAGTTTGTTTGGGGAGTTTAAGGCGTCTCTCTGAATATCCTTTTTCTTTTTTTTTGTGAGGGGGGGGGGGAACTGGGACAAAGGCGAGTGACCTGGCCCTCACGGCAAACTGCACATGCTGGTGCCACAGCCCTGTAATTAAGGTGCGGCGTCTCCGAGACAAGCTCAGCCATTTCTCTCTCTCTCTCTCTCTCTCTCTCTCTCTCTCTCTCTCTCTCTCTCCCTCTCCCTCTCTCCCGTGAGAGCTGCACTCCAAGCGGCCGTCAGACATGCCTCCAGGGCTCCAGCGGTGAGCCACTTGCGCAAAAAAAAAGAAGAAAAAAAAAAACCCAAACTAACACCTTCATTCCGCCTACTGCTGCTCCCCCCGGTCTGACTCAGAGCTCACTCCTCACTGCTGCCCGTAATGTGCGCAGTTTGGTGGAGAGCACCGCCAGGCCGACGTCCTCCAGGATCACTGACATTATCATACAGGCCTGACAAGGGCCTCAAAACAAGAGATGTCAGGGCAATTCAGAATAAATACCTGCTCGGGTGCCGACTGCATTTCAGGACATCCGGAGTGAAGACCTCGGCTGATCGGTAACACCAGGGATCCCGGTTTTCTCTCTAGCCCTACCTGTGTGTATTATTCAGTGAGCACCCTGTAACAGTCATTAATGGCGTACTTAGTATCACAGAGGCCAGAGCCCAGCCAGGCACTCAGAGACTTTTAACATACCTGAGGGACTAAGCGTACCAGAAAATTGTATAATTGTTACGCCTGTCTTAAAGTGACTGTTTGGGAAAAGCATTTGTGCAATTATTCTGCAATATTAAAGAAGGTATTAGTGACCCCGACTCCTGCTGTAAAGCTAATTCATTCGGAAAGGCCCTCTCGATCATGCCCCAAATTTCAATACATTTAGAATACATTACACATGGGAATATTAATATGGTTCTCTTTCTGCTCTGCTGGGTGGTTCAGCCAGCTCCGCGGCAATATCAGCGAAATGTCAGTTCATTACATAAGCTCCTTTTCCTCTTCCCTTTGCTTGGCTTGTGAACCATAATGGGCCTATAAGCTCATTTTTTAATTACCAAACTGCTCGAATCAAGTCTGTTAAATGAAAATGACCATCCCTTCCTTCCTGCTGACTGCGAAATACAAATAGGCTAAAATTATCATTACTATTTTTTTCTGAAGTGCTTCTCAGTGATATTTTGGAAGGGCGAGACATGTCTGATAAATTGCATTTGAAAATAACATATCAATTGTATTTTTGAAATGAGTCACATCTTTCAATGCATTCTTGATTTCGCCCCATGTTATCGAGCCTGACATTTATTTATTATTATTATTATCACTCGGTGCTCGGGCCTTTTAATACACCCAAGTCTTTCTCAATACATCTTTTCCAGAGCTCTGTGAAGCCATCAGGACTGGCGACAGTGTCGTCTCCGAGCTCACGCAGAACAAGGCATGATGTCATCTTGGATTCTGCGTTTGACATCGTAACCCTGCTCACAAAGGAAGGTCCCACATACTAAATCTGCCACCGCCAGAGAGGGAGGCCGAGAAGAGCTGGCGTTGTGTTCGCCTCATTGTTACCCCTGCTTCCACACACAGGGCTGAAGTGTTGCCTGGGCTGGAACCAGCCTCGGCCGGGCTGAGAGGGTTATTCAATCACCTTCCAGCGTTGCACAGAGAGAGAGAGAGACAGAGAGGGGGAGAGAGAGAACGAGAGGGAGAGAGAGAGAGAAACAGAGAGACAGAGAAGGGAAAGAGAAACAGAAGAGGGAAAGAAAGAGAGAGAGAGAAGGGAGGAGAGAGAGAGAGAGGGAAAAGGGAGAGAGAGAGAAGGGGGAGAGAGAGAACGAGATGGAGACAGAGAGAGAGAGAAACAGAGAGAGAGAGAAGGGGAAGGGAGAGAAACAGAAGAGGGAAAGAAAGAGGGGGAGAGAGAGACAGAGGGAAAAGGGAGAGAGAAAGAGAGAGAAGGGGGAGAGAGTGTGACAGAGAAAGAAGGGAAATGGAGAGGGAGAGGGAGAGGGGGGTGAGGGAGGCAAGGAAGTAGGAAAAGAGAGGGGACAGCCTGAGAAAGGGAGGGAAAAGCAGGGAAGTAGGAAAAGAGGGGACAGCCTGAGAAAGGGAGGGAAAAGAATTCGCTTTTGTGCTCCCTGCATTCTGGCTGAGGCTCACTGAGTCAGAAAATGCAACCGCGGCCGATGATGGGCCAGGGGCTTTGATCAATGTGCAGGGGAACCGGCGGGACTGCGGTGACAAGCTTCCCGCTCGCGGGCCCGGCCGACGAGCTCGGCCCGGTGACGAGACTGCGGTGACAAGCTTCTCGCTCGCGGGCCCGGCCAGCGCGCTCGAGACCAAACACGGGAACGCTCCTTCCCCTGCCGCTCGCTGCCGACAGCTCTGTCACCTGCAGGTGAGACCTGCGGAGGGGCACGCCAAACGCCGCCGGCCAGGCCGTAAAATTGCCCAGCCCGCTCGCTGACGCTTCGGGTTTTTAAAAAGGAGATCAAAGCTACAGCTTTGATGACTGTGATGTCAGGGTGGGGTCCGTTCAGAGACCTATTCCAGAGACTTACGGAGAGCTATATATTCTAACTCACACCCACACTTAAACCTGACACAGGGAAATTCTCAATCTTACTTCCATCGGGAAACTAAATACCTAAACACACATCACAAATGCATCTAACCCATACTCATAGGCCCTTCTTTTTTACTACTTACAAAAAAGGGGTAAAATGTCAACGTAAAAGGCTTTAGTTTAACTGTGTTTTGTGGTTTAAATGGTTAAAGTTTGTAAGAAAAATGAAATACGCCATATATTTTGCCCCTCACATACGAGGATAGAAGACCTTCCTTTGTTTAGTGATCACGCACCTGTTGCTTAATTGAACTTAATTAGGCTTAGGAAATTGTTCCTTTGCAGGGCTTTTAAATAAGTGCTTTACTTATAAGTGGCATAGAGAGTTCTTGTCTTAAGAATATCTAACTGTGTTTCCCAGTATTTGTATTTCAAGATTTACAATCCTGTTCTGTTTGTTTCAATGTTTTCCGTCAGTTAATGAGCATCTCGGTGGATTGATTAATCCAGCTGGTGGCGGTTGAGGTGGGAACATATAAAGACCTGACCTCACTGTGTGTTTGGGAGATTCTTTAAGTTCTTGTGTGGTTTAGCCGCTGTTGGCTGCTTTAACTTTTCAACAGTTTACCTGCTGAGGGAGCAGAATTATTGAGGGGGGTGTTTCCATGGGTTATTTAGCTAGTGGAGAGACTGATTGACTGATTTCGATCATCTGGGCTTGTGATTGCCACAAGTCACTTGCAAGCTAAAATCTGAGCTACTTTCTTTCCCATAGCAAAGTCTGAACATGGGGTACAGATAATTGTCTTATTGTTATTTTTCATCATTTTGATCTTGAATTTCGTCTCTGCTTGTTTTGAGCCCTTTTGTTTTGTGAGACGAGACACACACCTGCCTTTCTCAGAGCTATCAATGCTCCCATTCTCTTTCAGTGGGTGAGAGTAATCGGCCAGTAGCACCTGATCCACCATGCTGAGTTACCTAATACTATTCTATACACCTACACTGCTGGCTCATGGTTACCTCTTCAGACCAGAGCGTTTATTTCTACAAAATGTGAGAGTTATTCAAATAAGCAACTATTTGATTTTTTTCTAGCCTCCACTGAATTATAATGCTGCATTAAGTGTTGTGAAATTAGTCTTGAGGAATGCAAGAGTTTAAAGTATTTCTGACAGCAAAGCTGAGAGTATGCAACAGTATATAAGAGGAAGGAGGTAACGCTACCTGCATAACAATACAGGACTTTTAAAAACTCATACAGAGGGCATTCAAGCGAGGTCAAAAAGTCAGGACTTGAAAGCAATTAGCTGGGAATCGTTTGGGGGAGGGTCTGGGTTTGAGCTTTCATGTTCCATTTGAAGGTTGACAGTTTTTCGGCACCGACGGGGAGATGATTAATACGTATTTGACAGTTCAGCGCTGACAGCTTGGTTGTGCCACCAAAATGACAGTTTCACATCATTATTTCACTCCTCAAAGAACTTCTAAAACCTTTTCATCATACATTCATTCGCATTCTCTAGATCAACAGGACGATAACGAAACCAATTTCCTACATTAAAAATATCCTGAGAAAAAAGAAAATGTAATGTAATGTTTGGGTGGGTGGAGAGAGAGCAATGGTTTCCTCTAAGCTCATCTAAAATGCTTTAAGGGATGAGTTTTAAATGGGAAATCAAAATACTTTTATCTCATTGGACCACATTCTCATCAGAAATCATAACTGAATTATATTTGCCTGTTTTGAGCCAAAATGCAAAAACTCCCAACAGTGCAACATTTTGCATACAATACAAAATGTCTTTTTGGTATCCCTCACTTACAGGACATGGTCAGCCACAGCGGTTTCTCAAGATTTCCTTAATATTCGTGGCACGCTAACACACACACAGGCTGCACACACCTCGCGTGATTACATCTCATTGGTGTGTGTGGACGGCGAGTTCATTTTAACCTATGACAGTATCCATGCTGTGAGCTCCATCACGCCTTCCCGAACGGCATTCAGTTGTGTAACAGATGCAGAAATCGCTGGTCAGCTTTGTTACATAATTGTTTAGCCAGCAGGGTCCCCACTTATCTGAAACCACTCAACCGCTCTGTGTCAGTGTCCAAATTAGGGACCCGGGCTGGCAGGCTATCATCAGTGCCTCTTTCCCCACTCCCAGAGTCCTGCGAGCAGACCGTAAAAGGGCACGCATGGGGACATTTATCCTGCCAGAAGTCTGTAATGCTCATATTGTCATCCCTCCTTAACCCTCAGACTCGCATTCCGGCTACAACGGTGTAATTTCACCGTAATACAATGATGCAAAAAGCGAAACGCTGACGTCTCCCATGCCTCAGATGGTGTGTTCCGTTTTACCACGCCAAGAAAAACTCTCATGAAACTTGTGTGCGATTTTCTTCTTCCAAAACAGCATTTTGTTCTGTGTGGAGTACGCAACGCTGTACCTCCCTGCACTAATCCAACAGATGCCCCTCTGTTATCGAAAACCGCCTGATGGCTTGAAGCTCCGAATAATTCCTATTGCGACTCCAAGTCCGGATTAGAAAAGTTTAAAGTTGGCACCAAAAAAAAAAAAATTATGGAATCATATTTATTATCTGAATGGCTGAAGAACAACCATGCTAAATGAATATTCAGGCACACAACAGACAAATTTACCTGTTGGTGGAATAAACCATATTTTAACACCAAACACACCATTCTTTAGATTGACCAGAGTACCTGTGGTCCATAGACTATTCTCAGGTAACTCTGTTAATACAAACTTATATAAAATAAATAAATAAAATAATCATTTGTACTATGGTCTTTGCATTTGAGTAGGTTCTTTGCTTGTTTACATCAGAAAAGACATGCTGTAGTTTGCATGTCACCATGTCCTCAGTGTTAGCTTTTTGTGTTTGCCATGAAACTTGCAGCATGCTTCTGATTTAAAAATAAATCAAATGAATAAATACATCATGAAAGTAGAATCATCAATCTGACAGAAGACAGTGGTTTCAGGGTGGTCAGTGGATATAAATGACAAGGTTAAACCAAGCCAAAGCTCTTTGGTTCTGTAAATACATTGAAGATTTCTTCAGTCCATTTTAATCAGAACTTACTTAACCAGAGTAAATCCAGCAGAACTTCCTCTCTGTCAAACAGGCAAAACTTCCTCTCTGTCATGCGGATAGATTGGTATTTGATGGCTTTATAGCTGAGTTTCCGGAGATCATAACCATTCAGCAAACAGACGGAGCAAAAAGCATTACTCAGTCTCAAATATACGCTGTTCAAATCTTTGTCTCGTAAGCTATTTGGTAATAATGTTAACAACTTTAACACAGTGACTTGTCTTTATAAATGTGTTATCCTCAAAAGAAACACCAGCCAGAAGAGAAATGAAAGGCCTCAGACACACTGTAAATGCTTGGCTTCAATTATTATCCATCTTAGTGACCTTTTTCCTGCTACAAGTAGCTACAAGGCATGTCTGTTCAAACACAGGAACAGCTTAGCAAGAGATTTGTTTGCATACATGGTGGCTTTATCATTTATCTTAATAAAACAAAGGCTTTGAAGTGTAAAGGGAGAGAGGCCAGATTAAAGCGAGATGCCAGTCTTCCCGAGGATAGCTCTGTGACCGTGGACATTCAGAGGATTTGCTAACTAGCCCCAAGGACCCCAGCCTTCTCATTTCTGCGAAATGTCAGCGCAGCCCTTGAAGCCACGGGGCGCGAATGAAGCGATGATTGGACATCCATGCAACCAGAGTATTGAACATCGGCATTATTCAGAAAACCAAACGCACGGGCGAGAGGGTCAAAACACCAAAAGCCGTGACATTATTTCAGTTTTTCCCCTCCAGTCCTCGAGGCCTCTTACCTTACGCTTCCATACAGCGGGAGGAACACACACACACCCCTGCCAAATTTCTCATTTTCTTATCAGTGGCAAATAAATTGTATGTTCGGCGGCGCCCGCTAATATTAAAACTTCCAATTAAAACTGCAGAAGCGTTTCGCAGCATGGTGGGGGTGGGGGGGAACATATGATCAGTGAGAGCTGGCATCATAAACATTCATTTATTATAGAAATACCTCTGTCATCAAGAAGATGATCATATTAATCAGCGTTCATATGCTCTTTAATCACAGTCTTGGACGGCGTCCATGCCAGCAAAATCATATCCAGAGCCCCTCCAGCCTTGTCTGTAATTGTGTGCCCAAATGCTCAGGCCCTGCATATTTCTGCTGATACCACTGCTGAGCCTGACCAAGCCTGTTGCTCCTGGAAATATGCAGCTGAATCCCTACCTATGGATCAAGGTCCAGATGTTGATCATCTGTCTCCAAGAGAAACTCCCCAAACACACACACACACACACACACACACACACACACACACACACACACACACACACACACACACACACACACACACACACACATACACAC
This sequence comes from Megalops cyprinoides, assembly GCF_013368585.1. Lineage (NCBI taxonomy): Eukaryota > Metazoa > Chordata > Actinopteri > Elopiformes > Megalopidae > Megalops > Megalops cyprinoides. The sequence goes on from NC_050599.1 coordinate 4,019,591, forward strand.
ATTCCTATTTATTTTGCAAAGCTCTGTGCCTGGATGAGAATACCAGGGCTGTTTACCCCTGGTAACTGTACTCCAGTGTTTTAGGGGCAGGTTCAGCACATACGAGCTGCATGCATGTGACCGATCGATAGAGAACCTTTTCTGTTCATGATCTCCATATGAGAAGGGTGTTTTGTGATATTTAATTCAGCACAAATCAAATCACTCAGGGAGACAGAGGCACATCTGTGGCAGCGTGGACATGCTCCATTGTAGCAAAATTACCTTCAAAAAGGGAAAAGAGAGAGAGGGAGAGGGAAAGAGAGGGGACAGGAGTGGGAGATGAGAGCGTCGAGGCTTCTGCTCGGCAAATATTCGTATTTTGTCTGAGGCCAGACAAAGCAAAATGAGAACCAGCCGAAGAGCTGACCAAAAAAAACAAACAAAGAAAATGCAATTTCCTTTTAATGGCACGGCCGCCTGCCCCTCTCTGGGGCTGTGGCCCCTGAGCTCTAATGACTGCTCGTTATCGTTCAGGTGAGGCCGAGTACACGTGCCTGCGTTCCCCTGGCCACCGCAATCTGGCCCGGGTTCCGCGCCGCACACCAACACCTGGCTATAAACTGCTCTCAGGCCAATATCCCTGTCAAGACTCTGTCCAGAAACATTTCAGTCTTCCTGAGACCCCGCCGTGTCGTCCGCGGCCTTACCATCAACACCACACAAAAGCAAACGATCCGTGCAGAGGTGACATTGACCTTACGCTACATTAGTGGAGCATTAAAACTCCATAAGGGAGAGGCTCACTCATTAAAATATGTTAAATTAAACATATTTTAAATCCCGCTATCAAAAATGCAGTACTAAAAAATTACGAGATTGCAATATCATGTAAAAACATCCAGCTTTACAGTTTTAGGACTGTACTTTACAGTATTTAGAGGGTGAACAGTCAACAAATGTGACACATAGCAACCACCCATGCTCACCCCTAGTAAAATCAGCTCAGCTAAGCTAGGCATTACAGGATTTGTGCGTGACACAATAACAGACGGCATAAAACGCCCGCCGAACTCGCCAGCGAGTAATCACAGTGATGCAACAATTGTCAGCAGAAGCGTTGATGAGTAACCGCGGCTCAGACACTCAGACGAGTCCAGCCCCTCCCTCCGCTCAGCAGACTGCTATTGCGCAAATATCGCTTAGTCACCCCGTAGCTTTGCTGTTTTGCTTTTTTTTTTGTCATCGGCAGCAAGCAGTTACATTATCATTAATCTGTTTGCTGTTAGCTTTGATGTCTTTTTTATGTGGTGTCGGTATTTATGTCAGACAGAAGCTAATTGATGGAAACTTGAAGGATGTGGTTGTGTGATCTGATTTTTTCCCACTTAGATCCTATAAAAAATCTTATAAACTATAAAATTATACTATAAGCTTTATTTTATTCAATTTTGCCCTTCTATCTACTACTATTACTAATAAGAAAAAGAAGAAGAAAAAGGAGAATGTAATGCAGATATCCTTTCTCAAGTTCACTTGCAAGTCAGAGCATGTTTTCTAGAAACATGAATATACAGAGACATATGTGTGTTTCACAAATATATTACTGGGGTAAAATCATTACAAAAAGTTCAACAAAACCATAAACTAAGATGAATTGCAAACATAAAAGGGGTATAGCTCCATGGTGAATCTCCGCAGATACAGTAGACTCCCTCTGTTCCTGTTGTGGAGATTTTCCAACACAGTGGATCACAGAAACAAGGCTGGGTAAAATATTTCTAAAAACTCTGCACCTGAAAGAGACGTACTGACTGACAGACCACCCAGCTACAATAATAAGCAATTACTAACACTAACTTAATTTGCAGCAGAACCACTGCTACTGACTGATCCAGATTACTGCATAGCTAGGATACAGGGACAAAGTGAAAGCCAAAAAAAGGTCTTCTGTTTTAATCTCACAAGAAAACAGTAGCGTATTAGTGGCACATTCAAAATAACTTTTCACAATCTCTGACCTATAAAAAATATTCTGATCGAATCAGTAGCAATCAGGTGAATCTCGATCACCTCTAAAATTCACTTTTACATCTCCAGAGAGAAAAATCTAACAGCAAGACCAAGAAAAGACCAATTATCCTCAGCTAGACAAGAGAGCTTTTGCCCTCCCCTGAATTCAGCTGCTGATTTGAAACGTCTGAAACAGAAGCTGCGCTGAGTGACATGCTACCTGCTAGAACAATGCCCTCTCTCATGTTGTGTGACCAAAACCCAAAACCAGAGAGACTCTAACTGGCAAACAAAGAGACAAAGCAGTGTCCTGTAACCCCTAACCTCACCTCCACTACCCTGCTTCCACAATTGGTCTTCTTAACACGCAAAAGCTCACGCCTGAATTAGCCTAACGCTGTAGCCCTTACCCCAATCAACAGACAAAATGAAACAGTTCTATTCCAGGGAATTCTGTACTAATCCATTAATATTTATATACATTAAAAAAACATGTAATTAATGCAAGAATGAAAAACACACTTCACCTTTGACACTTTACCACTCTCTGACAAGAATGGAATGCAGGTAAGTATTTCATGTTGTTGCTATTGTTGTTCACAGTTCCTGTGCTACCTGTGGTTAAACTCCACTCCTTTATCTCTTCAACTCGGAATACTTTGGAAATACTGTCATCTCTCAACAAAGAGATTCCACCTCTTTATTAGAAGGTGTGAAAGAACATTGGACACAGTACTCTATACTTATGCTACTTAAGTATTCTGATTAAGTGGTTCTCAGATGGTGGAACATACTTGAGGGTGTGAGTATAATTTTCAAATATTCACAGAATTCAGAATCTCTGTAATTACAAATTCCAGTGTTACTGAATCTCATGATAATTATTATTCTCAACGGGTGCACAATTCAAAGTTTGTCTGGTGAATTTAGCTGTCAACTGTTGTAATGGGTTGTAACAGAATGGCTTAAATCGTCTCTCAATATGTGATGTTTTCATATTAAAAAAAAAAAAAATTGCTCTAAAGCATTAGTAATCAAAGCCCATTTAAGTGCCACTGGTAGCAAATAGAACAAAGTTTAAAACAGCTGCGGAGAAGGTCAGACCAATTACATCAATTAGGTCTGTTGGTTAAGTGCTGGTGGAAAAAGAAGACCTATTCGTTTGCGACAATTGACTTATGGTCTGTGTAACATACCTCGCGTTATTAAGTAATCACTGAAAACATTTTTTGTAATTGGCCCATTAAACGAATGATGTTTTCTAATTTAAGATCAAAGCGAGGCTTTTAAGGGCTTTGTGCCGAACTTATTGCGAGTTACTTTAAATGATAAAACCTGGACAGGGCCTAATAAAACTCAGCCGTGTCCAGTTCAGATGAAACACTTTCTCTCTGTGTATGAAAGGATCAGACCGAGTGGAAATTATTGAAATGCGAGGGAAATAGAGAGGTTTTGCAGTGCCTTTGAAGTTAGGCTGCTGATTAAAGATTGGAGCACGGCCAAATACAAGGGCTCAGGCTTTAGTTTATTGAGTCTTTTTTTTCTACCTCATTTTATTCTTTTCAATAATAAGCAGGTACAGTATGAACAGAAGTCTCTGCTGAACCATGCTTTATGCACAGGGGGGAAAAAAATACAATGTGAACTAATCTATTACAAACGAAAACGCGTGCTCGTGGTCAAATAAATTCACCGTCTCCACATGGAACTAATCAGCAGTCAGTGCCTTCAATCCCGTTTAATTGTGTTGTCTCTTTAAAATGCCTGGCCTAACGCAACTTCCATTAATCAAACAGCACAATTAAAAAAGCTGTCCCAGCCTGTTCTTTGTTTATTGGGTTGAATTGCCTTAATCCTTGCTATTAAAGCGAAGAATAGCTAGTCCGTCCATTCATATCCATAACCCACTTCTTTTTTTTCGGCTTTGCACAATGTGGATTCTGGATGAGCAGGGCTGTCGGTGGCAGGGAGTGTTTGTGATGCAGATCTCAAACACTGAGGACCACCATCAATGCACACATTACTACACGTTACAGACAGGCCAGGCACTGGGCACTCGCTAAAGCAGATTACATGATTAGCCAGTTCTGCCTGAATTTAGGGGAAAAAAAAGCCTTACTTTATTCTAAGAAGAAAAAAAAACAAGATAGCACACAATTTACACACAACTTGATTAAGGCTAACAGAGCTAACAAAGCACAGAAGGTTCAGCATGGCATTAATTGGTGATCACTGTGAGTGTTAACGCGTTAAAAGAAGGGGGTTTAATGCCGTGTGGGAGGGCTGTTCGATCGTTTGCTTTCAGGGTGTTGAGCCTGTCCCAAACCCCTGTCCCAATTAATGTAGATACAAAGCAGACAACGGCTTTACTCCGTCTTTGTGTCAGGAGGTGTGTTTGCTCAGGGAATCCAAATCCACTTTGTCACTGGTTAATTGGAGGATGTTGGCCTGTTATCATGCAAATGTGAAAAATGTTCCTGTGGTCTAAAGTGAGCTACAGTACCTTAAGTAACAAAGGAGTAACAAAATGTTTTTTTTTTTAAGCCCTTTACTCACAGGCTGAATGAGGCCTGTTCTTACATCTGCATTGCACCAGGAACAGCCAGTGTACACACCTGTGGGAGTCAGGTTGGGTCACCCAACTGAACCCCTGCTGGGGAGGTCATTTGCCTTAATTTTGACAAGCCCACTTTGTGGTAAAACACACCATCCCTTTGCTAGCCACATTACACATGGTCAGTTACAAACAGCTTTTGCAATGAGTTTTTCAACAATTCCAGATGGAGATAATGTAAGTTCACACATAATTACTTAAATAAATAAAGTGACTACTCCAATGACCACGTGAGGAAGAGTGTTAATCGCACAACTGAAAGCAAATTAAATTTTTGATAGCTATACTTAAAACTGGCTGTTGATTAAATGTTGCTTTCTACGTCTTTAATAATGTGAGATATAAAGATAGATCATTTCACATTATCCAGTACAGTCACATATCTTATAGTCTTAGTCATACATGTGCAGTGATTAAGATCATGATTCTGCATCATATTTATGTACCTCTTACTGATTTATTTGTGTGAGCCCCTCACTGATGAGATGAGACACATGTCATGGGAGGTTCTCTTTATTTAGAAAGTGCCCTTCTTTCTTAACCACTGTCTTTTTAAAATGGCGTAGAAATGTTTTTAAGTGGCTCAACTGAAAACAGAAATTCTGATATTCTCAAATCAAAATACATCTTTCAATACACATGAACAGATGAAAGCAGGAAGTCTCGGATATTATCGATTGGAGTTATGAACTTGAGTTTGTCTCACTAAAAGCACCAGACCCCAAAGGAAAACTACTGTTTTGTAAATCATTTGTAGCCTAATAAGAAATGTTCTAAAAAGTACTGGTACTGTAATGTAACAGCATTTCTGGCAGAGTTCTGCTGTTTGTCAGTTGTGTAAAAGCACACAGATTTGGGAGAAAAACAGGAATTTAATTACTTTGGTCTCTAAAGATACAAACTGTTCCAAGTTTCATTTTAATTTCATTTTTGCTTCGGAGAATAATTTACCATTTAAACAATACAATTCTGCCTCCTTTTCGGAATGGCATTAGCCAAATCCTGCAGCAAACACGCATGCAAAAATCTGAATATCCTAATGCTAGAATTTACACATCAAATTGCTTGATATGTCATGGCTGGAGCCTCGAAGCATATTTCTCAAGAGTTAAGATGCTTTAAAATGCACTGATTTGTACCAAACCAGAGCACTGTGCAACTCCAGCCGCCTCCGGGAGACAAGAGTTATGTTAAATAATAAAAAAGTTTACTGCTTATGTCAGGATCTTTAAAGCCTACATCATGTCAGCAAACAGACTACTTGGTTTATTGCTTTTCTCTCTTTTTTTTTTCCGAATAAAACATTTCCAAGTCGTACTTGTTGCCTGGCACCTTATTCCCATCAACACAATTCAGGCCTTTCAGTCCTTTACAGCGTGTGTGCTTGCATTGGACTGTGTGCACAATGGATCAGCTCTTTTGCAATTTTGATAAAAGGAGATTTCAACTTGATGAGATCTGTTAGAAAAAAATTTCAATTAAATCCTGGGGTAGATTCCCTGTACCCCTGGTCCCCCCGGTTTGATCATGGACGCCTGCACACCTCAGGGGTCCTCAGCGCAGTATAAAGCAGAGAAAAACCTTTTCTGCAATCTCTTTTTTTCCTTCTCCTACACATGGCCAAGACATACTGCCCTCTACACACAATTAAATTGCCACCTCAAGGCTTTTTGTCAAAGAGCACCTGAGATGACCAAAATAATAATGACTTTACATTAAACGGAGCCTGAATAATGGATCACTGGGGGTAGCGGATACAGAGGAAGCCAGGGACGTTTTGAAAGTGCGGGGACGTTTTTTCCAGCCGACGCATCCCCCCCGTGCCCTTCCTAACATCCTTCAGACCAGATGTGTGTCCCATCTGCTCCGGAGCAAAATTTTCCCGCTCTCTCTGTGGAAGCCATAATCTTTTTTACTGTTGTTTTATACCGAGTCATTAAAAGCATGGTACCAGATGGCCGTCATATATTCTCCCCACTTTGATAAAAAGTGTATCGGCGCGGGGCTGGTGTCAGGAGGGGAGGTGAGTCGCACAGCTGAGGGAGGAGAGCAGGTGTGCAGGAATGAAACCCAGATTAGGACGCACCGCCAGGCTCCCGGGCAACAGCCTCCAGGGTCAAAAGGTCACAAATAATTACTCGCAGTCCTCTTGGAGGTGCCGGTCCTAGTCGCGAGCAAATACACTTTGTTTTTTTTTTTTACGGCAGGAACAGCCTGACTCAAACTCATTATGATTACCAAATGTGATGGTCTGTACAAAAGGGGAGGGGTTAAAGACGTAATTAGTTCTTCGCACTGCAGGAGACAGCGGGCTGATGAGGCAATGAAAGACACAAACCAGCTTGCAAATCATTTGTCTGTGCTTTTCCCACACGTTTATTTTCCTTCAGGGGCCTTAAGGGCCAGATTCTGAGTACATTAAGCACACAAGCATACAAGATACACTGAGCAACATTATGACTGACTTCACTGGCAGTCTGACTATAAATACCTATCCTTGAAGGTTGAAGTTTAGCAAAAATAAGCAGAAACTCTGGTGTAATGGTCATACGATTAATAGTGGTCAGTTCCAATACTTCATCTGATTGACTGAGCTGGATTTCAGCAAATGACAGCAGGATTTTTACTTGTCAAAATGGATAAAAATCATCTGGCCTGTCAGGGATACAAGAGGCCCTCCTGGACCCCACAGCACAGCTGAGGCAATATCACCTGCTCCCTCTACAGGGTCTGGAGACGGGGGCCGCGGCTGCCAAGCGACTTGTTTTTAACTCTGGTGACTGCTCTCGGGGGGTTTCGCCGCTATCAAACACCTACAACTCGCATCGCTATTTGGGTTTTATTGCCACTCTTACTTTTTTTTGCCCTCCACAGGAAATGAAACACTTTGATACCTCGGCGACTTCAAAGAAGTGAAATATTTTCTTCCCTGGGATCTGCTTTTTTTTTGGGGGAGGACCATGTGTTCCACATAAACAGAGAGGGACGCAGTCTCAGGTGGAGCTCCTGCACAGGGTCCTCCGAATCACCCATGAGCAGTAAAGGGGATAGCCACCACATGCCACCCCACCCAGCAGCCTGCTTTAATCACAGCTGAAACCCCTTTCACATCACGGTGTCACACCCTCTCCCTTCTCATCATGAAAACATGTCATACATGCAATGTGCCAAACATCTTATAATATCATGCATCCCACTACCTAATATCACAAGCACCAATCTGTCCTATTCTGAAATACCCTTTAGGTAGAATCAGAGACAGATCTGAGTTAACCAGATGGATGCTTCACAATCAACAAAAAGCTTATTTCAAAATAACGTCCTCAATTTTTATATTTTTTTTCCAATTAACTGGCTTTAATTAAGGACAACATACAAGAGCAACGTCAAAGAGATCAGTTTCCCATTAGCAAAGACAGAATGTCAAATACCATTTGATTTAGCTAAATCAAGGGCAAATCACATTCAGCGCTATGGTTTAATACACACCGTTTAATGCACACTCGCAGAAAGGATTACAGACAGATGTTCAATCTGAATACATTTCAGATCAGAGGTAAACAATGTGACACTACATTAGCAAGACTTGCCATTTCCAGTCTTGTATCAAAAGGCATGCGTAAAAAGCCTGTGTTTGTGTGTGTGCGTGTGCGCATGTGTGTGTGTGTGTGTATGCATGTGTATATATATATATCCACATAACGAAGAAACTGTATGATGCTGATGCTAATGGTTAGGTTACCTCTAAAATGTTTTCATTAGTATGGCAGTGAAAGGAAAGCCTTGCGTAAACGCTATAGAGGTACGGTTCCCAGAAAAACTTCTGTTTCGCTGTTGTAAACAATAGCTCCGTCGGCAGAAGCTGTTCTCGATGCTTCACAGGAGCCTAAATAATTAAGCGTGTCTCCATCTCTACATCTGCAGAGAAGAGGCTTGGAGTAAAAGATGAAACTGAATAAAAATCAGCATCGCCTTTTAACTTTGACAGATTCCCCACAGAGCAGAAACATCATAATCACAAAAGTAACTGCTTTTTTTACGAACATAAGCATGTGCACGTGTGTGTCTCTACATATAGGTTAATGTATACACATATTAAATATATAATGGCTACAAACACACACACAGCCTACGTGTGTGAGCTGTAGTGAGAGAACAGAGAATTTAATTTACAATTAAAATGGAAGTGGAAACGAGCTGAGAAAGAGTGACAGACAGAGAGAGAAAGAGGAAGTGTAAGGAGATGGACAGACATACAGTACCTTTAATTAGTGGGGGAAAAAAAATTAAAAGACTTAAAAGTCAATGCCACCTTTTCTGACAGTGACGAGGGACGGTAACGAATCCGTCAGTCAGAGCTCTCCATGCTTTCTGCAGAGACGCCTGAGTCTCTTCTGACAGGGAGAAATGACCCGTCATTTGGACAGGGCAGGGAGAATGCTTACAGTCCTCTGTTCTTCAGACAGAAGGGCCTTTTCTGCAGCCAGCGCACTGACTCCAACAGGGATCGGCTCGGGGGAAATGGGACAGGCCCTACTGTGAGGCAGCGCTCATTCAAGCACAGAGAATTCTGGGGGATTTAGGGGGCTCGTCTGCCAGCAATAAAAACCTGAAACAGGATACTTGGGGAGATTAATTACCTAGATAGGGCACGATAATGCCATTTAAATGGGAAAGTAATTAAAGTGCACCTTCCATGAAAATTATTCATTGCTGACGGATTGGGTGACAGACAAATCAGAAGGCATTTACAGAAAGCTACAGGTTAAGTACTGTGAGCTAGGTCTTCTGAGACCACCACAGTTTCACTGCAGCTGTTGAATCTCCCTGCTCTGCCCGGCGCTCATCAAATTACTGTGTGTGGAGTTAAAAAAAAAAACAAAAAAAAACACAGGAATAGAATAGGAATAGACTCCCAGGTAACGTAAAACCCGCAGACAAATGCCACAAAGCAGGATCTGCTTAACTAGAAAATTACACCGTCTGCTGCCGGTCAGCTGGGACACCTCCGAATCAATCAATCCATAACGCTTACTGTCATTACCGCAGATTAGGACATAAAAGTGATAAATCAATATCCTTATTGTTCCCCAAAGCGTCAGTTTTACTAATCCGTCGAAGGATATCCATTTCATACTGATAAACTTGCCATGTGAATTGCTAATCGAGAGTCCTAAGGACTGTCTAGAAAGGATGCCTGTGTCATGCACTGACAGCACCCTTCATTAAACAACACTTTGGCAACTTTAGATGCTATTTTTTAATAGCCAGACTCTGCTGATGAACAAACAATGAATAGGGCTTTTCAAAGATATTTGCCTCCCATCCATATCTAGGTAGAGAGGCCTTAGAGATCAAAGTGAAATGCTTTACTTACATCCATGCGTGACACAAAGCTCTTTTTTCCCCCTCCCAGAGCAAAGGTAGAGAGAGGGATTGTGCGTTTTCTTCTGAAATGTTTCAATACTCTTTCACCACTGGCTGCACCTCTCTCCCTAACAGCGGGGGAAACACGAGGCTAAGCAACAGGAGTCCCGCTGGAGATCTTTCTTTTCCCGGAAAAAAAAAATCCCCGCGATTTTGTTTTCCTGCTGGTGAATTAACATCCAATTCTGGCGATTGAAATGGACATGTCCTGAGATAGCCCTGAAGTAACCCTGAAGAGAAACCACCTTGGCAGACACGCATACAGTGAAATGGAATTGAAATGAGCGGAGGACATCTTCCTGTGTATTTGAAAGGGATGAAGCAACTCGAGCCGTTCACTTCAAACAGACGTTCGACTCCACACACAATAGCAGAGTGCATACATGGGGAGGGATAAAAGTAGAAGGTTTTAGAATGATCACAGTAAAAATTTATATCGAATTTATATCACATTTCAGATAGTCTGAGCTAATGTAGGCTATTTTTAATAATGCAAGACATTTGGTTGGCAAACAGCTAAACGTTTCTATTCCTGAGCTGCGGCTTTTCTTTACGCAAGTATATAAACTGTACATTGAACTCCAGCTGAGGGCTGCAGTCGACATTAAAATCAATTTCCACAGCCTCTGGGTCCTGTTCCTTTATTACATCGTCCACGCTTCTTTACCACTCGCGCCTTAACAGCAAACACTCTTTTTTTTTTTTTTTTTTTTTGCAGAATCCTACCCTTTCGCAGAGGTCCCGCACGCCATCCCCCTTGCCAGTTCCAGTCCTATTTCTGTGCTCCGCTCCGCAGTGAATTTTCTGGCTCAAAGATGCGAACGCTCTCTTGAATAAATATTAATGGTTATTCTATAAGCAATTCCCACTCACGGGCATCTGGAAGAACAAAAGAGCCTTGTTTACCAGCACGCAGCACGAAAGGCATCTCAAAGAGAGCCTTGGAGGGCAGCTTTGTGCAGTTGTCAAGTGACGATCTGAAAGCTGATTGATATGCGCTCGTGTGACATCCAGCGCAACTCTTCCGAACTACTCACAGCATTAAGATGACAAATTTGCATTTCCTACAGCAGAGGTAGAAAAAAAAAAAAAAAACAGAAAGGAATTAAAAATGATCAAGCTTATGAACCTAAGGGTTCAGAACACCAGCTATTTAAGCCCATTAAAGACAGAGCTGAGAAGCAATTAGGTTTCTGGGAACAATAAGCACTCAACACCTTCAACTGTAGGTACGTCACCCCCAAGACAGTTTCTGCGGTGTAATTAGGGGAGGTGAGAAATCCTCAAAGACAGCTTTGCCATCTGCATCCGCACAATGCTCACTCCCCAGTTCTCCAGTTCTGGGGGGGATTACTGTACAGGAGATGCACCAGCAACAAGCAGCGTTGACAACACACTGTTCAACACTTTTTTTTTTTTTTCCCAGGGTGTATGACTCTTCCTCCAGTCTCGGAAAAGGTTAATGAATTCTGGATGATGAGGCGTTAAGGTTTAATAATGTAGTCACTCTAACAAGTGCTGCTCGCTCCCAGGAAGTGGTCGTTGTTTTAGGAAGCACTCCACATTCCAATTAAAGTGCACTGAGGCGTCCACTTTCCGAGCCACGGAAAAATGAGACTTTTGAAGGTCCAGTGACCGGGATGGTGGACATGGGTCACTGTCCTTTCTAGATCTATATCTCTTAAAGCTCGGCCATTTTTACATGCCATCTTATTCTTGGATGGATGTAAAAAAAATACAATACCGAAATATGTTTCTATTGATAAATAGGGAGAAATTAAACCCATCTGACATGAAATTGTTAGTTTTTTCACTGTGTGATTTTTTTTTTCCTTTTTCCAATGTTTTGCAGACAAATTCTACTAAATTCACAAAAGATATCCTGATATACATACAATAAACGTTAAAAAAAATGCATCAGAGTGCTAGTATTTCACTTACTGTGAAACCCTTCAATTACGCAAGAAAACCTAATTTTTTTTAACCAATCACCTGCCTTTCTTTCGCATCAGCTAGCAGCGGGGTGTTCCGCAGGGCCGGCGTGGTAATTTGGTGCTGTCGGCATGCCGTGGGTAATTGCGAGAGGCTCACACGGAGGCCTCGTTAATTGTTTTTCGCGGGTCTCCTTCCTACGTCCTTGTGTCCTTGCCGTGGCTACCCGCAGCACACTCCTGTGCGAGTCTCTGTCACGAACCTTGTCACCGAGCATACATCATCCCCCCTCCGGCTCGGCCCACATTCACTCCACTGGCTGCCAGCAATTATCTCTTCCTCTGTGTCTGTCAGCCCCCCTGGCAAATTGAGAACGGGCCGATTACGACGTGCCTTGCTTCATCTTTTACTTTTTTTTTTTTTTTTTTGGTCATTGTTTGTTCTTTTTTTAATTTCTCCAATATAAAAAAAAAAAAGAAATACGGAATGAAATTTGTTCAACACGGGCCCGTGAGAGTTGTGCGTTGGGCTACGAAATTGGATGACCCACTTTGTATGCAGTGTCCTCTCTTTGAGACCAAACGCAGTATATACCATTTTTAGACAGAAATATGCCCGAGAAATTGATTAAGTGTCATCAACGTATAAGTGTACAAGTCGTTTATTTGCCACAGCATCGATACGCCTCACTTTCATTGTAAATAAACAAGGGTTGGCTTTTACTCAGCCTCATTGCTGTAGAAAACAGGAGCCAATATTTTGACATCCCCTTATCTCTGGTTCCTTTTCCTTTCTGCGGGCCAAAGTTTCTTGCTTCAACTGAAAACAGATCTTCGTACACAGATTAAATAAGCACTTGGGCGTGTTCCAGCCGCCGCAAACTGAGACAGCAGGGAGATGCTGACGGCTGCATACGACATCACTGGGGGTCAGCTGTCCTTGCTCCAGACACAAACATCCACACTGACGAAGCCAACGCTAAGTACATACTCGGATATTCATGGATGCTTAAGCATAAACGAAGCCTTCTTCGGAGGAACCATGGAAATAATCACGAAGCTGAAGTTTCCACCATGTTTTAACAGGAGCGTGCTGCCAAAGATATAGCATTTTAATTACGCGTGGAGTCCCCTGAGGGGGAGTGAGTGTAACTTCCTGTAGTGCTAATGGCAGCTAAGCTCACCACGTTAATAATGGTTTTCACCATAACTCTGGCATATACATTATCATTAATGCATACAAATTACTAAAAAGTAATATGCATACCAACAAACTGTACTGGCTGTTATAAAATCAAAAAAAATTAATGCATTTAATTTAATTTCACCGCAAGCCAGGAGAGCTGTCCTCCTTTAGCTACACGTAAAAACATATCTGGGCCTGATTCCTATCTTCAAAGCACTGCAATACCTCTCTCGGTCTTCTAAATTATCCTAACTGCCAATCATTTAGTGGTGTAGAAACGCAACCCTGGAGGTGAACCTGTTAGAAAGTAATAAATACGGCCCTCAGAGCGCAGGTGTTAAAATCTTTACAATGAGTAAGCATTTGTCGAGTGCGCTGACAAATGATCATTGCAGCCAATAAAGCAGCGGGCCTACATTTGAAAATTACACTTCTGTTTTTTGTGACTCCATTGTGAAGGCAATTCCACAGCGTCCGAGTATTGCGTGCACATCCCAAGCCATTTAGCAACACAGAAATCGACTAAAGAAATAAATGGGTAAGAGGCCATCATGCGTAAGGGAGAATTGAACATTTCAGCCCGCTGCTCACACTGGGGGGAGAGAATAAAAACAGGGGAAAAAAAAAGGGCCTTACCTGCTTGTCCGGTGGCGATGTTGACGGCGGCGAACAGCCGCTGCGTGCGGCTGAGGTCCGAGACACCGTTGACGGCCTCCACCTCGAAGGTGTAGTTGGCGTGCGCCAGCAGGTCCATGACGGTGACGTAGGTGTCCACTAATCCAGACTGCTGGGGGGAGTAGCCCACGTTCCCCCCGCAGGGCACGCACTCCTCGGGCTCCCAGCTGCACCGCCGGCACATAATCCTGTAGGTCACGTCACTGCGGCCGCCTGTGTCCGCCGGCGGGCTCCATTCCAGGCTCACCGTCGTCTGGTTGATGTTGTAGACCAGGTTCTGCGGCGCAGAGGGGGGTCCTGCGACGGGAGAGGGGAGCCAGGGGACGTTAGGGACCGACACTCAACCCTTTCGCCCGTACGGTCGCACCGGTGCGATCAGCTTTTTAGCGCGTACGGTAAAACCGGTGCGATTAGAACACCAGATTGGAAAAATACTAACTCATTTTTGCTTTGAGGAAACAGCAGTTTAACCTTAGAAAATATAGCAAACGCGGTGGTGAAAACTATGAGAAACTTAATAACGCTAATGAAAACATAATGACCCATGCGTGCAACCATGTAACACGCGTGCTACATAGCGTAAAATAAGTTACGTGCGAAAGGGTTAAATAACAGCATCTGAGACAGAGCCAGCTATGGGCCGTGCCGGTAGGGTGTCTCACACATTGTGAAAGAGTAACCTAAAGAGGGAATTTGAGGGTAAGAAACTGGCCACGACTGAAATGGATTGAAGCATTAGTATGCAAATGGGGGAAAAAAAAAACTGTCAGGAAAATGAAAATGGATTCCTTCCTGCATATATTTCAGTATAGGACGCTGTTAAAGTTTATTATGTATGGGCATGATTGTTATCAGTAGTACAGGGGGGAAAAAATCACAGTTGTTATTCTCATTAATAATTAGTGGGTGTTATACAACATGTGTAAATTCTGACTACTTAAAAAAACAGTGAACACATGTTTAGCAGCTGCAGGCCTTTATTACATATTCACTTCCATAGGCACTTACAACACCCAGCCACACTGTTCTACAAAGTGCTGTTTATAATTTATATCAGTTAATGTACACACACTCAATATAAAACACCAAATCAAAATGTATTAATAAAGCACAGAGGTTTTAGTAACTTCAGGGATCAATTTTAGATGTGCTATTCCGTCTGGAGAACTGGTGTTTAGGCAGGTGTGAACATACTGTCTGCCCCCTGTAAAAAAATAATGATTGGAGCTATAAAATGAATGGATTGCCTGTTACAGAGCGCAGTCCAGACAGGACACTTCAAGTTTGTTTTTGAGAAACAAGCAGGCAGCAAACATGACTCACCTCTGCAATTCATGAGTCACATAAATCCGAGCAATCGTGACCACTCCTTCAAAGCAGCCCAATGAATGTGCTGGATGATAAAATGCTGCCCTCCAAATGATGATGTAACTCAATTTGTATGAATAGCATTATTTCATTTAATTTCATATCAAAAGATTCTTCTCACTGCAACAAATTCCCAACCAAACAGTAACTATCAGGAAAAAAAATCTTCTTTTCAAGCATTGTGACATCACAAAGTATGGCCTTGTGCTGGCTACCTGTTCATCTGCAGGGTGGATCAGCAGGGCTCTACACTGAAAGCCAAAGCCTGGCAGTGGGTGAAGCAACACCAGCAGTACGTCACGGATCGCAAGCTTTGCACCTCTCTACAGATCCAATCTTGTGGGATTCTGTGTCATTCCCACTGCAGCTGGACAAGGACGTGCCTCTTGATTGGGCTCCGGGCGCTAGACGCCACACATCACCCTAGTTCTTCCCACAAATATTCCGTGCAGCTACAGGTACGGTCTGGCAGGTAGACGGAAGCATTCCGGATGTGACTCACATTCTCATCTCACCGCTGTTACACGGAAGCGGAAGTTGTCCTGCTGGAATCTCATCGTGTCAGGACGAGCCCACGGAAAGCGAAACCATCGAGGCCCCAGAACTCCGTCAACATAGCGTCATGCAGTTGGATATATCACTGTTAATCACTGCAAATAAAGCACAGAAGCTACTAGGACCTTGTGCTCCTTGTCCTGTAGGTTGGCCACATGTACAAAAATGGTGTATATGGGCATTGGGTAGCAGTGTGTCATAGCGGTAAGGGGCAGAGCTCATAACTGAAAGGTTGCTTGTTTCGATTCCCCTTCTTACCCTTGGGAAAGGCACTTAACTCAGAATTGCCTCAGAAATTACCCAGCCCTATAAAAGGATATATGGATGGATGTAAAATTGTAATGTATGTATGCTGCTCTGGGTGAGAGTGTTTGGTAAATGCCAATAATGCAATGTAATCACACTCACCGTCATCCATCAATGTGGTCTGCCCAAAAACCCTGATTGATCACTAAAGAGGACTAGACTCTATGGCCAGCGAGTCCATTTGGTGTTAGAGACCAGCTGCGTTAATAACTTAGTTGCTCAGCTGTGTCGATGGATATCGGTGAGATCATCCAGCCTGCAGACGACAGCTGTGTAACTACATCCCCACAGACGAACCGCTCGCGCACAGACTGTCGTAAGCTCCTCGTTTCTGATGCAGAGGACCTGGCAGTGTAGAAGCAATCACGAGGAAGGTGCATAATGAAGTCTCAGCCCTGACAAAGAGTTGTGACTCATGGTCTGCCAGTTCACGGCCTATCACTGACGAACTGCGCCCGGCTGTAATGTCTTGCCAGGTTACAACCTGCTGGCTGTGAACATTCCAGATGATGAGTGACGCCGCGCTGACTTTATTCTGTGTCCAACACAGTAACGACACGAATACATTCTTCTCTCTTCATATCGGAGGCGCACCGGCCCCCTTCTGTTTTTTTTACTTCTTGATTTCCATAAGGCGTGACACTGAACAGGTGAAATCACCTCATCAAATGCACCAAATGGACTCTCTGACTAACGAAGTGGCATAGTGCTTCTCCAACAATCAAAGTCGCTTGAATGCAGGTCAGTCAGGAACAGTCAATTTATCAAACTGAAGCCAAAACCATCCGATTGGTATCCTCAATTTTATTTATCCACTACTGCTGCTTTTTTGGGGGGTGGGGTTTTGGAAGAATAATAATGCATTATTTCTATTACACAACGAAGTGCAAAGAATAGGCCTAACCAAAGAGTAACTCTTTTTTGTTTCAGCTATGCTTCCATGCACTATATTTTTTGCATATCCCACACAATATCAATGTATGAATGGTTAATATTAAGTTATTTACTTATCCCAGTTGGTATTTGCGTACATATTTGCATGAAGTATAATGGAACAGGTAGAGACATAAACCGTCAGCTGTACCCCCCTCACCCCCACCCCCAACCTCCTCCTCCGGAAACAGAGCGGGGGGCGAGGAACTCTCCACCTGTGGCAGGTGAGGCTCAGAGATGAGGGGCGGAATCACAGGTGGAGAGCAGAACCTGGGCTCTGATGCTAATGCTCAGCCTCCCTTAATCCACTTCAGGGACGCACGCAACACACAGGCCTCGACTTATCTCTCCGCTGTTTGTTTTTCCTTCATTTCCATGGCTACGCTTTATTAATAATCCTTTAATTTATTCAGAGATCATTCTAATGTGGGTCTCAAGTAGCAAAAATCAAGGCAGCGTTTTCCCCGCCACTACATGGTAATGGCAGGACATGGTGGGACCCAAAGCCAGTGGTGAATTATAATTATAATTTAGAATTCATTTGAATTACTTTGTTTTTTTGTTTCATGTACACGCTGTGTTTGTTGGCAAATCACCCTGCTACCTTCTCTTTTATACTGCTCACACACAAGCAGTGCCCCCCTCGCCCCCCCCCCAATCCCCTCAATAGATCCTGATCAGTGCAACCACTGCACATGTTGGGAAAGGACCCCAGATACAGAATTTTCAAAACATGATCATGAATATCTGTTTTTCCCAACCTTTCCTAGTGTTGCCTCTAAATTTAGTGTCAAAAATATGTTGATACACATGCAAATGTGTTCAAAAGTCTTTTATGAAAATGAATGTGCACATAACCTGTTCCCTTTCCTTTCAAGTACAAAAAAATCATGAATTAGTCAACAATCAGACCCGGGCATAAATACAACCTATTCCAAATGCAAATTACCACCCTGAATACGGTGCGTTCATATTAAGATTACTGCAATCAAATTCTAAATGCATGACATGGATGAATTTGATTGCTAATTCAAATGCATTTGACACCCCGTCTGTGCCTCGTACAGAACTCTCGGCATCACTCTTTCATGCTAGTTTCTTAGATGCATTTTGCGCACGTTCTTTGTAAGTTTGCTCTGGATAAGGCCATCTGCTAAACTGTCAAATGTGAATGTAAATGACATGTCAGCAGTGATATCTCCCTTCCTGCTCTGAACAGCTGACTTCCTGTGCCTTTGTAGCTCTCCCTGTCCTGCTTCTCCCGGCTGCAGGGAGGTAGCTCTTCTCACGGTACCTTACCTCCGGCTCAGAGCCGCGACACATCCTAAGCTTCTGCTGTCTGTCTGCTGATCCTCAGAGCTCAAGGGCTTGTAGCTCTCTCTGTCTTATCTTTGCCCCCTCAGACACGCACACGCAGGCACGCACACACGCACATCTCCCAAAGAAGCCTCACGCTCCACACGCTCACCTTCTGTCTCCTTCACAGTCTGGGATGTCCCTGTAACATTCAAAGCTGAAGCTGATGTCTCTGTCAACTGCTGCATTGTGTGTGTGTGTGTGTGTGTGTGTGTGTGCGTGTGTGTGTGTACGCGCTTATGTGCGTGTGTATGTGTGCATGTGTGTGTCTGTTTGTGTATGTGTGTTTGTGCGTGTCTGTTCGTGTGCCTGTGTGCATGTGTGTGTGCGTGTGTGTGTGTGTGTGCGCGTGTGCATGTGTGTGTGTGTGTGTGTGCGCGTGTGCATGTGTGTGTGTGTGTGTGTGTGTGTGTGTGCATGTGTGTGTGTGCGTGTGTGTACCGTCCCCTTCTGCGCCTGCCACAATAAAGCTAATTCTCGAGTCTGACTGTCTGGGCAAACCTGTGATTGTGGCAATGGGTACGCACCTCTGATGGCAAATTCTCACTCTGCATTACGCTGCCCCTCTAATGGATTCCAGACTCAGATGCTCATTTTCAAACACTCCAGCACTGGCTGCCATGGAAATGCCCCCCTAATTTCAGCCAGGCCTCTGAAACAGCATGTCATGGCTCAAGGGAGCGTTCATTTCAATGCCTGTGACTCCACATCCTTAACTTAAACTGAGTAATGAATTTAAGGATCATCTCCCTCAAATTAGCATTCGGTGAAAAGAATGGCACACACAGAATAGAAAGATCTAACACTCTCTGAGGGTAATTGCTCAAATTTAAGGCAGTTACAATACAAAAGGAAGTACCTCAGACATCGTATTGGTGAGATTACATGTCTTGCTCTCACTGTTCCCACTTAACGCCATAGCAAGAAATCAGACAATGAGCACTACGCTTATATAATGAAACATATTTATATATGTTTGCTGACCTTGTAAAACACTAGATGTACTAGTAGTCCTGTGAACAGCTAAATGCTAACTGAGTTCTTCAAAGGAGTTCATCTCTTTTCATTACAGAGTTTTTAGACATTTTATCAAATTAGTGCTTGAGAACAGAGAATCCACTGCTTGGAAAAAACTCTCGGATAGCTTATTTGTACCTTCGCCTGGTCCAGACACTAATTGGAGAGGTGAACTATCTGGACTTTAGGATTGGGGGGGGTGCTAGATTATGGTAAATCACATCATCCGAGTGGTAATCCTTTATCGCGAACATGTGTGCTGACCCCTGGCCATACTCCTACACCGAGCCAGCTAATGCGCTCCCGACGCCAAACGAAAAGTTCCAGAAATGTGAGATTGCACACGACAGGAGATGAAGCTCTTTGCACTTCCACGTCCCGCGGCCCCCGCTCCATCCCCTAGCAACTGCTGGCAGGATGGAGGCTCTGAGAGATGTCAGCCTGGCGCGGTGGCGGACGAGGGGACCAGTGGGTGGGGGTGGGGAGGGAAGGTCTGCTCGCCGCTGCCCTTTTCAGACTTTGCTAACGCTGGTACTGCTCACAGCTGTCGCGTGATTGATGGGGACTCCAGAACCTATCAACATCGCCTGTCTCTCCTCTCCACGAAAGAAAAAGCACTCGGCCCAAGCCCTCTATATAGCTCATTACCTCAGAGGTTCGCATATGAATGAAGCCAATGACTTTCACATGAACTGGATTATTTCATAAATAGACAAATATTAGAGAGGTATGTCTTTCTGTTTTGTTGACATTTGAAAGTGAAGATTAACAGTGAGATTTATTTATTTCTGTGAAATGCTTCCCTTAATTTACCTGCAACATATCTTAATCTTCTCCCTCTCAGTCAAAATTTCATAAAGACATTCCTAATCCACGTTCTGAGGAGATGTTTATCCCGAGCCTAAGATTTTGCAGGCTTCCAAGTGCTCATTTAAGAATCTGTCAGTCAGGCTGTTTATTCAGCGAATGCAAATTCACATCCAGTTACAATTACATTTGACGCCATTGTAAAATCCACACAGAAAATCTGTTCCTGACATCTCATGTGGTCAAAATGAGGTAATCCTGGGATAATTGAGATAAGCAACCATGTATAGATCTATAAATAAACTCTTTTCATATTACATACTCATATGTGTGTGTGTGCACGCATATATAATTATATGATTATATAATACATCATATTTTTGAAAGCACCAAATTTCAGAAGCACTGAAATAGAAATGATACTGTAACAGGAGTACTTGGAGAACAAACAACAGGAAAACTCTTTCTTCTTTTCCTCGCGTGTGTATTTTGCCCCTGGTCAAGCGAGACCCAAATGTGGAAGAGTAAAGCGTGTTATTCATCTTCAGACAGTAAAACCGCAGCGGAGTGCCGGGCTCGAAAACTAATGGATCTGTCATTCATAAAATGATCTGAGTGGTTACATGGTGAATGTGGCTCTTTTGTCTCTCCAGTTTACTGATTGGGGGGCACCGGGCAGCAATTAGGTCAAATTGCTTTACAGCGTGTTTCGCCTTTGAGTCAGTCACAGAATTAAGACCGGGGAGGGGGAATTTCGACCAAAAAAACAAGGCGCATTTTGGCCTTAGCACGCGAACCATGAATCAGTGCTGTCAGTGGAAAAAACTCTCATTTTCCAGATTCCTTGTAAATGGGAGTCCTGTCCCGCCGTGGGATACCGTTTGTTTAGTTAAGTTAATTTCGCCGCTTCTCAATCCGTCCCCGCAAAAAAAAAAAAAAAAAAAAAAACGGCTTTAAGAGGAAGCCGCCACGCCCCGGCCAAATCAGACTCAAGGATTTAGGAATCCAAGGACCCCCACCCACCTGAACGGATCTCCCCCCCTCCCCCCATCCCACCCCCCCCTCACCCGAGTAAACAAGTCATCAACGCCTGTCACGTAATTGCCACGCTCACCAGGACAAATGGAGACGCGAGAGGCTGCCGGGCCTGCCGCTGACTATAATTGCAATCTTTCAGACAGGAAATGGCAAATTGCTCCACTGATCATTAGCAACCCGCGGAAGGCAAAAAAAAAAAAAAGGGAACACAACTAGGCCCCTTCAACATAATTATAAAGACATATCGGCATGCGGGGGTATTGGGTAGCACGCGCGGCGGACGGCTCTGGCTCTGGCTCTGGCTCTGGCTCTGGGCAGAGAGCGGGTCTGGTTTGGATCTCTGCACGGAACCGGACGTTCTGGGCTTACTTGTGCAGGCCACGGCGGGTGAGTCGGTGGGGGCCCGGTAGTAGCCATCTTCACAGTCGCAGCGCCAGGAGCCCTCTCTGTCGTTGTAGCTGTGCGCCGGACACCGCGAGCACTGCAGGTCCTGCGAGGAAGACTTGTAGAATCCACGGCCGCAGGCTGCAGGGGGAGGAGAGAGCGAGATGCACACACCCGTTCAAACTCACTTTACACACAGCAATAGCAATACAACATATATATATATATATATATATATATATATAACACATAGATCTGTGTTCACATTTCAGTTCATGAACAACTACAGATGTTATATTACATTACAGTATTGTCATTTAGGGGACACTCTTATCCAAAGTGACTTACAGTTTTTACATGTTATCCATTTATACAGCTGGAAATTTACTGAGGCAATTCTGGATTAAGTGCCTTTCCCAAGGGTACAGCAGCAGTGCCCCAGCAGGGAATCAAACCAGCAACCTTTAGGTTAAGAGTCCTGCTCCTTACCGCTATGCTACACTGCCATGTTGTGACTGATCTGTACCCCAGGGTTCATGTCTGACCTGTAACAGCATATTAGCCTGCACTGGGTTCTTTTGGACTGACCCATAACAAGGGGGTAATGTCTTCACTTGGGTAATCTGATGTGTGGGAGGATCACAGATATCTTAATTTAACTGATACTGCACCCTCTTTTAAACTCTGTGTGGTGAGTGTAAGGCTGAACCACATTTCTGAAGTTACTCACTCAATAGTTTGAATTGATTTCACAGACCACTGAACTTGTGATGATGCGTAAGTTGTGTATCTATCCAAAAAAAAAGGTACGGACAAAGCACCGTAAGTGTTAGATTGCAATGCAACCCCAAATCTTACGAAAGGCTAACTGATTTTACCTTCAAAAGGTAAAGGTGACACCAGTGTACTTCTCAGACAGCGATCAAAGACAGTTCATGAATAATTTCTACATCGCCAATGGCTACATGCATGGATTGCAAAAACATCTCAACTCCATGGTGATAAATAATTTAGGTTCAAGTTTTATTTCATCTTTTTATGTGGACACAGTGTTACTTTAAAAGAATATGAAAGATCATAACTATGCATTAGTAAATAAGCATGTGCTGTGTATGAATGAAAACACATAAAACCGATACATGTGCACGGGCACACACGTACACACACACACACACACACACACACACACACACACACACACACACACGCACACACATACTTTATTTCTATATTAATTTATGAAAGATATTGTGTTGTGTAGTTCATAAATAGACACAGACTTCATTTTTAACCATCTCACGGACATATGTACAAAGTATCTGAGTGTACTGTTGGCAAAGCTGGTGTTGAATGTTGGAATTTGTGTAAAGTAACATATAGTGACTGTCCAGAAAAAAAAAAATCTTTCTTGGATTTGAACTATTACCCTTTAAACATAAAGTCAACAGTTTCTGTAAATCTCTGTGAAGTACAGTGAAAGAAATACTAACTGGGTCATGATCATCTCTTTTCTACGCCCACACAACATCACTATAGGCTTAAAAATATTTTTTGATAATCGTGCAGGATGCATACTACCATACTCATTTTTTCATGAAGATCAGATATTTGGCACAAAAATGCAAGCATACTGAATGTTTTCATAGCTAGGTTCCAGATCTACATTGCTTCATGTGGTTTTGTGGCTTCCTAACATTCTCACATACTTGATGCAGGAAAAGGTTGAAAAAAAAGGGAGGACAGAGGTCCAGGCTACAGCGTTTTAGCACCTCCATGCCAAGCTGTAATTATGTATATGGTGGGCAGGGTATTCCAGTTTCAGCTACATGAAAGCCCTGTCACTGTGCATTCATTTCACAGAGCGGCCAAATGAAATGAGACCTTTTTCAGGATACAAAGAGAAAAAAAAATACTGACTATCTTATGTTTCTCTACCTATAAGTATGTTTAATTGAAAACAGGATTTGGAAATGGTCAGAGGAACCTTGCACTGCCGAAATGCCTTGAGCCGCGGTTTGCGCTGCTCACCTCAAGACAAAGCAACAACCCACTTAGCGAATTCCAGTCAAAATCTACATTTTTAATGCGCCTGTCGTGACTAATGGCCCGTGTGCCATCCTTCCATCACAACCATAAGCGGCATGTTTAAAACAGAAACAGGCATCTCCATGAGCACAGGAATCGCATGCTACTCAAACACACACTGATGCTGATATGTGTTTCTCTTTTTTATGATAGCCTGCGCTAACAATGACGTGACACTGCCAACGTAACGAACATGGAATGAACAGGCATTTAAGATATTGTAACAACTGTGACATATCACTGTGTCCGTTTGCCTTTCGTTTTCTGAAGGCCGTGGGCTGGAGGACGCGCATCTGGAGTGGAAAAGCACAGCTCGGTTCACGGCCCGCGTACACAGATGGCCCGACCACAGCCACTCTGACGGAGAAAGGCTACCACCCCGAGATTAGCGCTATCAAAGTCAGTGCAAGAACTTCTGAAAGACAAACAGTTCCTGGTGTTGCTGTTTCCTGCACCAGCCTTGTTCATTTTTTCTTTTGGTCATCAGCCTTTGTTTATAGGTGCATCCGAACAGCTTCACGTAAACGAAATGTTTACATAATCCGGAAAAAAAGGAAGAAGCAGTGGAAATCACATGCCCTTGAGTTACCGCTTCTTCCAGCTTCAGTGTAAATGATATGCATAAACATGACCACACAGCGCCTATCTGGGAGGAGCGCCTATCTCCAAAATACTCTTTCGCTAACAAATTACTTTTACCGCTGCAATGGATTGAAGAGAACGTCTGAAAAATCTATCTGGCATTTGTACATCTGCTCCATGTCTTGTAGCTGTCAGTAATGTGTGGATGCAGACATGATTGCTTTACTGGTACAATGCCCTGCCTTTTGTACTGTACACTGAAGCATGAAATGCAGCATATGTTCTGATGCCAAAACTGGAAAGAAGTCTTTAAATTAATTTCAAAACATTACAAAGTATATTTGCCATGCCTCCTTCCTGCATATTCCTAAGCCAGTGTTGATGGTACAGTGGTGCCTCTATGCAAGGGCACACTTCCAAATGGGAGAAAGAACAAAGAAGCTTTCAATGAAGGGCGCTTTGATTGGTTTTACGAGAATATAAAACCCAGGAAGGGGGTCACGTTGGACCGTCTGTAAATCAGCTTCTTACAGGTCATCCACATGGAGTCTGCTTCATGTGTCAAATTAAACCCTTTCCTGGGGTTAACTTTCATAGCAATTTTTTGCCCACCCCCTCTGTAAGCTTGAATCTCAAACGCTTTTGTAGTTATTTTGTGCGCATTAACATTGCTGCAAAAGTCTGAATGAACACAGCCTGGTCTCTCTTTAACAGGTTTTCCGTGGCTCAGATCAACAGTTGTCAAAGTGTTCCTGTTGACATTAGCCCGTGAGAACTACTGACGGGCTGAGATGAACACTTGACCCAATTACAAGATGAAGAAATTAGTCACTGCTTAGAAAACAAAACTGAGGTTGAGCAGTGGAGGAGAAAAAAAAAGATTAAAAACTGTCTGACATTCTACTGAGCTTCTTAGCCGAGCGAGGGAGAGTCTGCGTCTGTAATTTGCCTTCCAGTGGTCAAGCCTTCTCAGTCAGTAAAAGGGGAAAAAACAGACTGCAGTCAGCATTTCTTTATATACTGCGCTGACAGCCCGGGAGAAGCCTTAGAACTCGGTGAGGAATAAGCTTCGGCTTACAACGCTGAGAATGTCTCCATCACACTCCTCGCTGAGAGACCGTGGATAAAACAAAGAGCCGTTATCTCGCTCAGACACACACAAAAATAAAATGCTCTATTGGTTTAAGATACTAGGTTTTTTTTTTTCATTCTGTCCGGCTTTTTAACATTCTTGAACGGAATCCAAGTGCTTAAAATGTTTGCCGATTAAATGACAAACTGTAGAAAGGCCACAGGAAGAAAAAGGGGGGAAAAAAGATGGATGAGATTCTGAACCCGGAGTGACATTTTGTGACAGTCCGAGATAATGTTTCCTGTGGCCATACTGGTTGATAATTATTACTCGGCTCCCCTTAGTGATGCAATGGCTCCGGAGCCGTTTTCCTTCGGTTAATGTAGCACTTTGATTGACAGATCGGATTTCACTGTGCGCCTCGAAGCTAGTACTACCATTACCAAAAAGCTGCAGATCAAGCTCTTTTTTTTTCAGTCTGTAAAAATTTGAAAAGCAACACCTCCCATTAACCATTAAATTAAATCAGGGTAGCCATCCTTTCCCACCATCAAGGGCAGAGGCAATTTCGGGTCTGTGGGGACAAAGAGAGATATCAAGTCCTCCCCCACCCCCCACCCCCCCCAATCGCCCCACCCCCCTGTCTCATGTCGGTTTAGCATGGCTTGGAGGGACGCTCGATTTGGAATAATCCTGAATCGAGCAAAGGGAGAGAAGGGGGAGGAGTCAGAGGCTGGAGGTGCTACCAACTTACACACGCCACACAGGAGGCGAACTTCCGAGAGTCGTCTCCGAGGACGGCGGCTGACATGCCCTGTCGAGGTTCGCCCCCCCTCCCCTCCAGCCTGATTATGTGTTGAATCCGCCCGCCTGTCAGAGTCCATGAGGAGAGGAGGCACGGTGGCGAAAGGAGCGGGGACGCGGAGAGGAGCTGGGAGATAGCACCCCATTAGAGTGATAAAGGAGGTACAGGGGAAGAGCAGCCGACAGGACGGCCGCGCAGGCCTCCCCGCTGATGAATGCCAGGCGGAGCGCGTCGCACGCGATAAAGGAAACACTTTATTTCCTTATTTGAAATGCTCGCCGTCTTCCCCATTCATCCGCCGCCCAGACCAAAGTGGAGGATTGTCTTTACAAATATCAACTTTAATTGTGGTTCTGCAAAGACAGGAAGTGCACCCTAGACTGTTTGGGAAATCCGTGTTTTATTTTCTGTGCTGTGTGATTGTTTGTTTTGTGCTAGGTGCGTAGCGCGGTTGTCTAACATTTTCACATTCCAGTCAAAAAAGCAGATTTTTACACCTACTCTCTTCTCTTGCCTCCGCAAAATGATGGTAAACTTAAACATATCCAACATCCACGTATAAAAGGAACAAGTTTTACACACGCTAAGATTCTTCTTTCAATCTTATTTCAAACATTATACACATCTTATCCAATAAAACGATGACAAAGCTCATCTGGCTCAATGCACTATCACAGAAGTTGTTAGAAAGTGATAGCATTAGCATTTGAATGGGTTAGCACTGTCTGAACACAACATGTTAGAGATAGCGCTTCTGTTTACATAAGATTACGTTTTTTATTTGTATTTCGTTATACATGTCAAGATGCATTGGAACACTCAGGACACAAAGTGCTTGTTTCTCCTTTAAAACAAATGTGTGTTAGCTCTCTGATTTGTCCTTACTGGGTCTTTTGTTTTAAGCACCAGTTTTACATAGTAAGAAAAACGCGATCCAATGTTTTACAAGGGCCTTCTCACTTTGTCTTGAGCTGTAAATCTTGGAATCCTTTTTTACAATCTGACTGGATTATGATCAAATGCAAGGCGCGCACAAACACACACACACACACACACACAGCGCAGACACACAAGTAATTAGCTGAACATCTGGGCTTTATATTTTAATCTCCAGCTTTAGAAGGCAAGGGATCCAAGATCCAGGAAACCATGACAGGACACATAAAGGGGAGGAACACATTGAAGCCCTGCTGGAATGGGTGGCTAGGGCATGGAGACATGAGATTCACAGTCTGTCCCTTCCAAAGCAGACTCATTTAACACACACACACACCACTACGTCTGGGCAAAAGGGCTTCTGTAGCGTAACACAATATGGCAAAAAAAAGTAGATTAACAGTCTTCGAAATCTGAGATTAAATGGCAAAGAGAAACGATCATATTCTCTCTAATTCACACGTATCACCCCGCATTACTGGGAATGAGCTGGATGACTCCTGCCAGTTCAAAACACACAGACAACCACCCCATTCATCTGCGGTACCTGTGCTTACGGGGAGATAAGAAGCTTTCCTTGAGAAACAGAGAAAAGATTAGCATTGTCTTACAGTGCCTTAAAGGACACCCAGGGCTGTTCTCTAAAAATCCTTAACTCAGGGACAGTGCTTGACATACCAAAGTCTTATCAAAGCTTTGCAAGGTCCATCTAGTTGGTATTCTTTGGCAGTCCAACTAAAGACTCACTTTCAAGCTGGGCTACCCGATTTTTTTATTATTTAATGATAATTCCAACCTCCGGTTATACATATGTAGTAAAGTTAAGCATCAGAATTTTCCATTAAACTCTCCTGATGGCCTTAACGACAGTTTTAAACCCCAGCAAGCATGAAGGGTTTTTGACTGGGAGAAGAGTTCTGCGATGGCTACCAAAGAGCTGACATTTTCTGGCAATCGACCAGTTCATTTTCATTGGCTCTGTCTTGCTGCCACTATTGCCAAGAATAAATCTTTTCCTTTGTTTACCATTAATCATGTTAGCTTTTGTGTTGTCTGGAAATATAGCTGAATATACCAGAAGGTTATTCTGATGAGAAATGAAGCCTCTGATCCATTTAATTGTCTGTTTAAGGTTCAGTGTTATTGATGCACTCTCTGTTTGGAGTTTGATAGTTCATTTTGTTTTTGTGAGAAGACCTGAAATGAAGTCGTCCCCACGGAGTTTGCACATATTACCATCACTGTATTTACAGTAGGCCTGCACTACTTTACTGTCATAAAACTATTGCACAACAGGCCTGAACACCTGCGTGGCATCCTTCTACCCTGCACTCCTGAGCTGATTAATCACGACGACTGGACAACGTTAAACAAAGTTCGCTTTAACGTTAAATCAATTACATAATTTACTGCACCGAGGTCCGCCCAGGCGGGAGCCGAACCGGGCACCCGTGGAATGTACGTCCTCTCCTCGAGACCGAACGTCTTCTCAGCTTCCACTCATCACACAGCATTAGGCTCTCCGAGTGAATTCCTCCTGACGTGGAAAATGTCCCTGCCTAATCGACTTTCCTTTAGTTCACTTAACCCAGGAGGAGGGGAGAGGGAACACTCGGCTGGGCGGTCACTTCTAACAAGGTCCGCAGGTCCGTCCGGAAAGGACCTCTGCTGAAAGGCGTTAAAGAGGAGAAAAGAGTCCCGTTTCGGGTGATAAAAGCCGAGGGTATAAACCCCCAAAAGGCCCCCTACTACCACAACAAATCAGCAGTTTAAAAAAAAAAAAGAAAAGGAAAAAAAAAAAACAGCAGAACTCGTGAGGAAAACGTTACCGCCAGATTGCCCCACATGCCCTCTCAGGCCCTGCCTCTGTGGCAGGAACAGCTGAACGTGGGGACAATGGCAAACCAGCCGCTTGACCTATCATCAGTTCCCCCCAGTGCCCCCGGGCTATACACAAAGAGCTCTCGGCGTGCCCTCACACACCCAGCTCTCAGAGAGAGGGTGTCGCTACCACAAGGGGCGGGGTGAGGGGGTTGGGGGGGGGGGGGGTCAGACAGGTCGTCACGTGAGGCCAGGAAAAACCATCCATCTATCACAGACCAAAACCCTCACCTCCTGTCCGTGCCCCCATTTAAATAAACGCTAACGACGCAGTTATGGATTATAATAATCGCCATAATTAGGCCAACTCGCCTGTCACATTTAAATGAAGCCCCGCACCGCTGCACAGTGATCTATTTAGATTATTTTCTCAGGTCAGCTTTTAGGAAATGAAATCTAGATTCTGCTGCTGGGAAAGAGGTTGAAAAATATTATCTTTGTTTTACTTACTGTAGTTTGTATAGATAGACATGGTACTATGCTGTCAGCTAATACTTTTATCTCAAGAAAGGTTTATGTTTTTGGTGGCACACTGGACACTGTATGCAACTTACATTCCTCTGTATAACAATGTGTCAGTTGTAAATACCCATTAATGACAAGTGGAGAAAGGTTTACGCATCCTCTTAGCAGAACACAGCTCCTTACACAGACAAGTTCAAAAAAACGGAACAGAATATTGTTAAAATGATACAGGGAGACCTGCAATAGAAAAGCTTTTATTTGACTGTTGGATCCAGTGTGTTTTGAATATCAAATAAAAAGTAAATGAATAAATAAACAATTAGCATAAAGTACCATGACTGCTGCATCTGTTAACTAACATTCACTTTCACAGGAATACAATACATGTCAAGAAGTCAGATTCTATGCCACAGATTCCTCTACAAACATTTCGCTGGCAGATATCTTATATATTTTTAATGCCTTACATTTGCCTTCAGTAAATGTTCACATCTATTTTACCTGCACATAATGTAAAACTGTCATATAACCACTGTGCCACCATTTTAGGTCAAATGAATTATAATGATCATTTTATCAATGTATTAACGCTTACTTTATGCAGCAGTTGCACATAAATGAGATAGCCATTGCATATGATGGAGAAAGAATAATGAATAAAAATACATTTTTTTGAATTTTTTTTTCTTCTGAAGAAAGACAGCAACCTTGAATATTGCTTTGAATTCGATGCAGGTCTAATGGATCTCAAGAAACAGAACTCCTTCTTCCGAACATTCGCGTCCACCTCAAACAGAGAACAAATTTGGCCTCTGCCCCGCAGATGTGGTAATAGGTTTTCCTTCTTCGCTGCTTGAAAAGCTGCTGGAACTAACTCATGTATATATGAATATAAAGCAGTGGATAATGAAAAATAATCCACTTAATGGTTGTGGAAACACAGAAACTGTTCAGTGAACTATTTAGGAAGGGAAAAAAAAATCCACAAGCCGCTTAACCCCTCACTGTGTTCCTGGAGAACAAAATTCAAGGGGAAAGAAGAACCACCAATTAGCCAAAAATTATAGGCCTATATAATATTTTTTGACTAATTGGGAAATGGAGCATTGCATGTCCAGCACACAGTTTAGAATTTTTACCCTAAATGTCAGTGGATGATGCATACTAAGACGCAAACACACACACACACACAC
This sequence comes from Megalops cyprinoides, assembly GCF_013368585.1. Taxonomy (NCBI): domain Eukaryota; kingdom Metazoa; phylum Chordata; class Actinopteri; order Elopiformes; family Megalopidae; genus Megalops; species Megalops cyprinoides. The sequence goes on from NC_050599.1 coordinate 4,050,199, forward strand.
CGCAGAAAGAAAGGGACAGATTTCGCCATTTCGCCCTGAGATGGCATTATCTCCAAGGTGACACCCGGGTCTCTCATTTGCTATGCATAAGGTCAGTGAATATTAACTTCATTTACACTTGGCTGCAAACGGTCCGGCGGCCACAATGGAGGCCTGCCTCTTCTGCTTAGTAACGTGAGCGTGGAGGTGACAGGACAACTGCCAATGACGGAAGATGGATGATCGCTGCGGTTGACCCCCGGGGCGCCTAAGGAGTGACCTCTCCAGCCCCCCTCCTCCTGCCGAACAAAGGCCCCCGTTCCCCGCGGCTCGGAAAGCCCCTCATCCCTCCCCCGCGCTAACAGGTCTAGACGTTTCCATCGATTCCCCCCCCCCACCATTCCATACCGCTCACGCTCCTGAGCTCACTCTCTTTAGCTATCTAAACCTTGGCACAGATGTCTTTTTTGTAATTGCTTGCTGCTGTCTGTTGGGAAGGATGCGATCGGACAGGCGAACACGGTGTCAGCCGAGACAATGCCTCTGCGTTTAGTGCGGTTTCCCCCCGTGGCATTCGGGTGAAAGTGATATGTGACAGGGCCGGGATCTTAACACCTTCCGAGCCGGTCGGGAGACCCCCCCCCCCCTTCCACCACCGCTGCTCCTCGGAGACTCTGAAAGGGTGGCTCTGCACTTCAATCTTCTCTTAAGGAGAAAATCAATAACTTATTACATAACCTTGCACTTTTTTCCCACCCCCTAACACCCTGAACACAGAGAGAGGACTTTTTAAACGGGCTCAGAAGTGCTCTGTAGCGTGAAAGCCGTCCAATTTTTCCCACCGACTTGTTCTCCATGTGTAAAACATGCACACATCCCTGTGTTCTCTGCATGGGTGTGCGCACGTGTGTGTGTGTGTGTGTGTGTGTGTGCGTGCGTGCGTGCGTGCGTGCGTGCGTGCGTGCGTGCATGTGTGTGTGTGCGTGCATGTGTGTGTGCATGTGTGTGTGTGTGTGCGTGTGTGTGTGTGTGTGTGTGTGCATGTGTGTGTGTGTGTGTGTGCATGTGTGTGTGTGTGTGTGTGCATGTGTGTGTGCGCATGTGTGTGTGTGCGCACGTGTGTGTGTGTGTGTGTGTGTGTGTGTGCATGTGTGCGCGCATGCATACATGCATGTATGTGTGTTTGTAATGTGACTGTAGGGCGAAGATGCAATTCTGCAATTGTATGTAAAAATGCTTTTTGTATGTAAATAACACATTAACAAATCTTATTGTGATATCTATTAAATATATGTATGAAATCTATAAATGTCAAATATACATATATACATATATATATATATATATATACATATATATATATATAATATTGAATCCATTTTAATGTGTAAAATAATGCAGATTTAAAAGTATTTCTAAGATATTTATAAAGCATTGCAAAATTAGTGTACTACATTGCCTACATATGAAAGTTGAAATATTACAAACTATGCTTTTGTATACATATATTTTATGTTGTTATGATGAGATTGACATGATAGACAGATGGAACTGATAGGAAAGATATTATTAAAAGCACAATGTTTAAAACCAATCCATAACGCCGCTTGTGCCGGCTGTCAGCCACGTTGGCTTTACTGCGCTGTGGATATAAAGCCACATCTGGCCCATCCGGCCACCGGAAACAAAACGGAGGAAAGACTCCGGCCTCCACAAGAATGCAGCCTTTCAGGGCATACTGACAGTGGCAGTGACAGGAGGCCAATCCATCAGCCCACCATTTTCATTTCAAATGATTAAAGCGTGGGGTGTCCACACCCCCCTTGGGGAATGACCACACTCCCCTTATTTACATAATTAAGCTCACTAACACTTGTAATGGATGGCCATTTGGAACGTAAACACACACACACCTTATCAATCAGGGAGGTGTCAGGGATGTGCAAGGACTCCCTGACTAATTTGAAATGCTAAGCGTAGCCTTGCCGGGGCCCAGGGCCTTGCCCTACCAGGCCCACTGCCTCTGCACACCTTGGCTTTTGTGGGCAGCCTCAATAGCCAAGGGGCTCCTCCCCTGAGACTCTGGCCATCAATCACTCCCTGACTGACTTCTGTCCTGAGTTTCTGACTGCTCTGAGACGGATGGTATCAGCACTTCCTCAACGTCGCAACGCCGTCGTGTTGAGCTGGTCGTTAAACTGTACCGATAACAGAGATAAAAATGAGCGTACGGATTATCTGGAGATATGGCATTTTTTCGTCCCGCATAAAGGCGGCAAGGTCAGCTGTCTGCTAGTTATTGTTGGGAGATAGGAGTTAATGTATAATTACCCGATGTGTTAAATTACCCAAAACGCATTCCGCGGATTGCGCAGAACAGAGAAACAAAGGCACCAATGTCTTTCTACAAGGCTCCCATTCGCCTAAAAGACCCAGTGTCTCCATTTCAGCGAGAGCCTCTTGCTACAGGAGACTCTAAAATGAATGGCCTCTACACTTACACAACACGTCTCTGTGCAAACACACCCTATGCGTGTAGCAAAGCCATTTCAAATGTCCTTCCTCCAACACCAGCAACACAACTAACATATCTCTCTTCTGCAGGGGGGGAAAGAAAGGGAAGAGCAAAAAGAGAGGACAAGGCAGAGGAAGAAGAGGAGGAGAGGACTGTTTTTTTAGCGGCGATGGCTTCCTCAGAAACAGTCAGCGATATGGAGAGGGCTATGGCGGGAGATATGGAGAGTGAACTGAAAGACAGGCGGTCCCTCTCTGCCGATGGTGATGAATGACTTGATCACAACACACTTTAGAGGAGTCTCATGCGCGCACGGAGGGGGGGCTTCTCGGATGACATGACAGACAGCTCATCGCAGACACCTCCCCCGCTCCACGCTACTTCACATTTGATGCGGGGCCGAGCCGCACTCGCATCTGCTGCGTGTTCAGACCCGGGAGGGAAGGGGAAGTATACTGCTGCTTGGGAGGGAAAAAGAAAGAAAAAAAAAAACATAAAGGAGAATGTAAGAGAAGAAATTAGAGAGATAAGAGAGAGAGTGGGCGAGAGAGAGGGAGGGGCGGAGGGAGAAGAACACAGAAAGCTGGAAAACACCCTAGAGAGAAAGTTCAAGGGGGACTCTGTGCGTGTGGGGCACGCCCTGTGTGCTTCACAACATGAGCTGGTCCAGGAATTTAAAGGCCCTCTGAAAGGCCTTCCTTTTAAAAATGTAGGCTTCTGCTGCAGGAATCCATTGTCTGATAAAACACCATATTTTCCAGCCAATGACATCAGAATGAGCCACCTTTTTATCACAAGGGCCTAAAAACCATGAAACGCTGGTAGCACAGTTTCCTTCCTCCCTAGATCAAATATTCCTGTAATAAATTGGCTGTGCCACATTGGACACAAAGCGACGAGCTGACAACACCGGAATAACAGGAATACGAGCCCAGGTTGTTGCGTCTGAAGACACCCGCGTTATTTAGAAGCGGTCGCAATTATCTAATGGATGCCTTATGGTCAAACCGACAGTTTCAATTATCGTCCCCGTTCGTGGGATAGATTTGTTTAATTGCTCGGAAGGGCTACAGTTCGGCACTCTGAGCCCTTCCTCTTGCTCAGTGATTTATAATCAGTTGAACAGGTTTCTAATTTTATATTAAGCAAGGCTATTACATTGTTTGCACTCAGCCGGTAGATCATATGATGTCCTCTGTTGCTTTTTAGCCACACGGTTTCCACTGAGGCAGAAAATGCATGTCTTGCTATTTACGTGTTTATTCTCTAATAACCCCAATAACCAGAAATAAACCCTCTCTCTCTCCCTTTTTTACCATTATGCTCCCTTGGTTTTTGAAGCAGTCCTTTGTTGTTAAATTACCTCCTCAAAACATTAGCTGCAGCACTGTGGCGGCAGCCTGTTAGGTTTTTAAAGTATAATACATTTATGAAGTACCCTTCACATGGTAACTTGTGATAAATGTGCAGAACAAAAGCCCCATGCACTACTAATTTGTTCTGAGAGACACACTGCTCAATTACTGCTGGTTTGCACACTTTATAGGCTGCTTCAGTAAAGCCCATTTCGCACACAGAAAAGGTTGGCCAACAAGACCGGACACTTAAAATCTCCCGGAGCTAAATGGTTTCTCTTTTAACCCACGCCCACTTTTATCTCACAAGTCAGGTGGCCTCGGAAAACAACACTTTTGCACAACCAGAGTTACCAGAGGCATTTTCATGCTAATTAGGGAACCAGTCCCCCAGTTTGGTGGAAAAAAACAACAAAGAAGTAAAATGTACAGCCAGAGAAGTTCGCGATGGAGATTCCTGTTAGGGAACTTTGTGCATATTCCCAACCTCTAAATGCCACAGGGAGGCGGCTATTTGTTTTCTTTCTCTGTCAGGGTCATTTCGGAAAAGGCAGAGGAACACTGAAAGATTGCCTGGACTTCCTCCAGACCTGTGTATTCGGCAAGTGATTGCTTGGCCAGCTGCCAGCGAGAGCCACTCTTACCGAAGAAACACAGAGCTAAACTGTAGAGCAAGTTATCATTTAATCCCAGTGTCAACATAGTTACCGCTATAAATTAAGAGCCCCGTAATCAAACAATTAACATGGATTCCAATTATAATATCAAGAATCCCCCCTCCCATACTTTATCCTTCATTATGGGGCTGTCAAACGGGCAAAACAAATTATGTTTGCTATCACAATTTCCTAACGTGACCTTATTTGTCAATTGCATGTTTGACTGAATTAACTTGGCTTGGAATTAGCAAGTCAAATGCGTTCAGAAAAGAAGAAAAAAACAGGGTATGGGGTGGAAAGTAATATGCAGACATACCAATGACTAAAAATCAAAATGAACACTTAGCTCCTATTATAACAAATGCAGAAATTTTTTTTTTCTGTCACAGTATATGCTAGTTTTAGAGTCTGATAAGAGTCAAAATATAGTTTTGAGTTAATAATTTTTGCTACCCTCTGCAACAGGTTTACAAGTAAACGGAGCCAGTCATTCATCCAGAACAATATTCCTATCTTAAATACATTATGGCTAAAAGTTATATGTGGCCTACAAAGTATTGTACTTGCTGCGAGGGAAAAAAAGGATCATAATTAACTCACTGTACTTACGTTCACACGCATCACCCTTCTGGTGAAATCCAGCTTTGCAGATACATTTCCCAATGGGCACCAGCCATTCCCCCTCAGCGCTGCAGTGCATCTTGGGAGAGTTGTCAGTCTCCTCCTCCGCGTCACTCACGCACGTCCCCTCCACCTCGACCAGGGAAGAGAACTCCGACCCGGTTACCGTGTCGGGAAAAGTGGCCAAATTCTCAATAATCGACCAGCATTTCTTATAATACACTTTGACGGACACCAGCGCGATGCAGGCCCCCACGTCCTGGAAGGCCAGGTAGAACCCGCGTCTGGAGAGGGGCCCGATTATGCGCACTTCGGTGTTCAGCTTCATCTTCCTCTCCCCCAGGTCCCCCTGGGTGAAGCTCTCGTCGGCAGCGATAGTGTCAATTTTCACGTACTGGCTCTCCCGTATATTCCTGCCAACCTCGGACTCCGTTTCCTGGTAATACAGGTTGAACGTCTCCTTACACGTCCCCACCACACCCGGCAGACTGTTACAATCCCTCAAGGTGAACTTCAGTTCCACAAAAATCCTCTGCGCATCGCCCTTCTCTATCCAGTTAGTCCGGAGCCAGTTGTTCTGATTGGGCTCCATCACCTGGCACACCTGGTAGGTGCGGATGGGGGTGTAGTTTTCATCCAGCCCGCTGATCTCTTCCCACTGAAAGACGAGGAGAGAAGTCTGACGTTTCACCTCACTCAAACGCTTAGACAGGTAGCTCAACCCCCCTCCCGCCTTCTCTTAAGACATGCTGTAATTCAGTAGCAAAAAATCAATGAACATCCAGCTGAAATTAATATATTGTGTTCAGTATTGTGGGTTTAATTGTGAGCTCAAATTCACCACTTAACGGCATTGCTTAACTGTGTATCCAGATTTCTAAGTTCTAATTCCGGAGGCCCGGAGACTGTAATTTGTGAAAGCGACTCTGGGGTCATTCCAGCATTTGGACAAGTAACCGCAGATCATACTGCATTGTTCAGGCCTAGAATAAGAACAGCACTCAAAGGAAGTAATAATGCCTATGGCTATCAATGCCTAAGGTCTACGCAGACTCATTGAAGAACACAAAATGTAGACAGTGGCATCCATCTTGTATCAAATGTATCCTAGAGGACTGCAGCTTGAACACCAAAGTAAATATAAACTACTGTTTCTAGGACGCCAGCTGGGCATATGTATAGTTATCCACGACAGGGTTCAGTGTGAGAAAGTATAAGCTTTTTTCTTTTTCTTTTTGTTTTTGTGGGCGAGCAGGAAGCAGGGTAGCTAGTAGCGTTGGCCTTAATTTTGGAAAACAAAGTTTAGAGCATATTACTTTTTTATTGCCAAATATTTGGTTTAATACAGCTTCACATTGCACAAAACAGCTGTGTAATTTATGACAAAGATGTAATTACGGGCTTAAATCCATTATTGAACTTTAAGGCCAAACCATTTTGTAAGAGAGACAAAATTGGGCCATAAGTCAAAGCCCAAAGACAAAACTAGCATCAACACTCCACACAAATGCCACCCACCGCCTGGACTTTTGGAATGCCACCTCTATTGACTTGATTTACATAAACAAACACTGCACACAAATGGCCTTTCTCAGAGAGAGAGTCCAAGATTCTGAGCAAATTTCAAAGAATGTCTATGGGTGAAGTAGCTCGTTGTCTTGTCTGTGTAAAAAGAGTTCTTATCATCACAAATTAGTCAGACAAAATCACATTTGTGGAAGACAATTACTGAAAACTTTCTTCAGACACATTAAGTGTTTCGTGGTAAAAAAAAAAAAAAGAGTTTAGAATTTTAAAAATTTCACTTTTATTTCAAGCTAATCCCATTTTCTTATCACAGGAAACATGACAGAAACCTCTCTTCATCCTTCATTTCACTCTTCTGATATATTTCATTTTTTTCTTTTTACACTGAGGTTGTATCAATTTTCCACAAATAACTTTATGTCGGTTGTTGTGTCATTCCAGAGCAAGACTAGGATGCTCTACACAGAAATAAGAAAATGTATATTTAAAAAAAAACTCTTATAATTGCTGGGTTATTGAGTAATTAGTACATAGTTTCTTACTAACATATCGTCATATAAGACCACTTTAATGTTCTCAATTAAATGTTCTAAATTATCCACTTTATATTGACACTAACACGGTGCCAAGCAAGGCGTTTTATGTTCAGATTAGTGTGCAAATGTTCCGTTAAAGCTGTTCTTTCCTCCAGTCAACTACACTGAAACAGACGTTGGAACTGAACAAACGTATTAAAAAGGCAGGCGTAGTTATAGAATCCATATTACAACCATAACTACGTGTGACTATATCTGCCATTCAAGCAAATGAACACGAGAGAAACCCTGAACGGAGAGCGCTACATAATCTACGACTGAGGCACCCCATCGATGGATTTATCCGAAAAAGAAACTGACATGAAAACAAAATATATTGGTAGGCCAGCGTTATATATTTTCCTCATACAAGATAGAGTAATTTAGTAATTTAGTACTTACCCCGCTAGGAGGAGAGGAAATCCACTCTAACTCTGTCTGCTGCGCTTTTGAATCCAACAGGATCACTGTCGGCAAAAAATAAAGATGCATTAGAATTATTAATGTATTTCCCCCGCACGTCACCGTGCCAGGTCGATAAAAGTATCAGACACATCAATTCAGTGTAAATGCTAAGAAGAATAACAAGAGCTGGTAATCCGTTCTCTAAGGTGATTAAAGTATGCAATTACAGCCCAGCTGAACGGACATATCGTGCCGTAAATCAAACACTTTTAACTGCAAAGCCCAGGCACCTGCTCTACCAGTAAAACACGCAGTTGCTTGAGTGAAACGTGCAGTACATTGAGAATAGAGGCAGTGTGACGCCGAGATTTCATTCTAGTGCATAGTTCTTTTCCCTGAGTTCGGCTCAATGTGAAACGTAATAATTATTCATATTACAGACGTCGATATTACACCGGCATCGCTGTTAATAATCTCCTGGAATCTGGTGAGTGTATCTCCGCGAACCAATCACTCCAATTCAGTTGAAGGTACCTTTTGAAAATAAACGCGTACTGCTAAAATACTGCAAAAAGACACCTGCTTCCACCCGCCGATACCACAGTACGGACACATGCGGGAACCTTGAAGCTATGCTTTCGCTCTGTAAAACTTACCAGAACACTGTGTCATGGTGGCAATGTCATAGCTCAGAATTCGGCCTCGTAAAACAAAAAAAGTTAGCGGATAAAAATCTCATTTGTTCTTGAATGAAAATCCGTTTGAGGGGGGGTTAAAGTCAACACTCTCTCCCAGACTCCGAGCGACCGTGATTCGTTTGCCGGGAAGAGTCGTTGTCGAAAGCACGGAGCGCACATTACTTTTACCGACGGCCGACGCGTCTCAATTTGTCTATTTGGTGTCATCGCGTTCGATCTTGGAAAACCTGTGTTTCTCAAATGCCCCGGCGTGTATGAGACTATTATTCACTCTATATGTTCATTTATTATCAGGCAGCGAGATACCAACCATGTTTAAAAATATATCTACCATAAATGTAAATGCTACTGGTCATTTTTGAATGTCTACAGTAGCTAATCTACACGCTCTCTCAATATATCAAAAGCTAGCTACATATTTGTGTTGAAGGTCAAAAATAACACTTGTCTCTAAGAAATCTGATAAAATAGGGTACAAAGCCATATTGTAAATCAGACGTGCCGTGGACATCATCAGGGATGTTATTTAAACAGAACATAGGGATAACCCATAAACTGAACGGATATGATCACTGACAATCGCTGACAATAGCTCTTAATACCATTGTGACATACTTTTTATCCCGTTCTTCTTTGTTTTCCTCCCTTATTTTTTCAAACTTAAAACGCACAATGCGACTAGATTATTTTTTTTATTATTATTATTTTTTAAAAAGAATCTATACAATTATGGGGTCCATCTTTTGTTATTAACTATGACGGATTTGTTTTAGCTATCAAGCTATTTGATGTAAGCGTTAATGAAGCTACCGCTATGCTTTGGAGAGGTCAGTCTGTTGGAACTCCTGTTAACACGTAGCTAGCCATTCAACTCCAGATTGACAGAGATAAACTGTCATTTAAACCTGGTCAACTTTATATCATTAAGACTTCTTGTCACCTTAAGCACGTAGTGGTTTATTATTCCTTACAAAGCATCACTAAAAGACTTGGAATGTAATTACTAATAGCTGATATTATTGCGCGTTCGACATTTTCGTTACAATTGTTATTTTATTATCTAGGCTTTTTTTTAATGAGCCATCATAACGTTTCTTATGCACGCACCTCATTTTAACACCGCTGCGCACACAAATAGTTCCAGGTCCTGCGTTGTGTATCACTTTACCACACGGTCGAGTCAATTTGCAGTACTGTATGCGCAGGCGAGGAGAGACAAAACTTTAGCGCTTACCTTCTTTCGTATTTTGTGCTATTCCAGTGTTCACGTAATAACATAAATGAAGGCAAAATGTAATCCACAGGCAAGGAATCGACGTCGAAACCATGGTGCGATTGGAAGTTACTGTAGCTAGTCACTATGCGCTTTTCCGCCACAACACCGCTTGCCATTGACGACGCTGAACCAGCTCTGAATATACGGCTTATCCGTCTCTCACTCAAATAGCATCGGCGGCTATAGGGCGGAGACTGGAACATACCCTCTGTCCGTCAAGCGGAGTAACAGATGATGCATCCACACGACGTTAGCATAGACCCACCGAGTGGGATCACTCCGGCGAATGGAGGCGCAGCGGAGGCGGATCTTAGCGTTGAGTGACACGAAGAAACTGTACGAACGTGCCTCAGAAATTTGGACCACGCTGTCATTAGAAATCAAATGTGATTTTTTTTTTTTCTAAAAACACTAGAGAAGACACCTAAGTAATTAATCGGCCTCCTTAAGCGTTGATAATTATGATAATATAAATGCGTTTAATTACCGTAGTTGTCAAGGACAAAATGCATGCATTTTATTGTTAAGGTTGTCTACGTTGCTTCATGTCTAGAATCTAGGCCATTTTGTCAGCGTGTTTTATTATAGTTTAATCTCAGATTATTAAATTGTGAGATATGCACATTACGAAAAAGCACTACATGATGTCACACGTGTCAATGTCGTCACGAGACACTGCTGACATGACTGAATATATAATGGGTATATAAATTAGGCAGGTAATGTATATCCTGACAACCAAAATAACATATAACTCTTGATCTGCTGCAAAGGGGATTTGCAAGTTGATAAGATTTTTTAGTGTTTAGTTTGAGTTGATTGACAAGTATTGTTCATTAAGTGAGTAAATGTCAGGGTGTTTGTATGCTTCTTAAAATGTACTGGCCCATTAAGTCAGCATGGGCTCAATCATTAAAAGTTTAGTAAAAAGGATTTCTCTGGAGCATGGGCCCTGTATTCGTGTAAAAAAACACTGCATTTTAGTTGTCTGATCTCAACAATCTACACAGTGGTCATGCTCTGTGGATCTTACTTTGCACTTAAATAAACAGAGCAAACAGGGATCATTTGAATTATTTTGGGATCACGCTGGTTCCTGCTTATTTCAGTGTAATGCTACGAATGACAAGCACAGTTGAAGCTGAACACATCTGAAACGCACATGTTTGTTCAGAAGCGCTATGGGGAAAAGTTGGCAACCGAAAAGAACGTGCACATGAAACGGGTTCAGACTTATTTCCTAAAATACCTCTTAGACGGTTTTTCTGTTTTTTTATTGCACAGCTTGAGTGCGGTTCTGTGTGATTTCTGACATTGTTATTTCTGCCCATACTTTTACCCTTTTATCGAGGAACATTCCACAGACAGCAAAAAGACAACAGTTTAATCCTGAGAATTCCAACATGCGAGGAAAACACAAGTAATGCCTCTCAATTATTCATGGGAACTAAGCAGCCGGTAATTGACTCTGTCGAGATTACAAATATTATTCCTACGTTAAAAAAGGCCAATTTGAAAACTGGACCATGTCCCGCACTGTAGGGGCTTTTTTGTGTGTGTGACATTACTGTTTGTATGAGTCGGTAGCTCAGTGTTGCTGAATGAAAAGAGCCATTAAGGTGTGCAACTGCAGACAGTTTCCCTCCCTCAGGCCCCGGCTGTGCAGACATCAGTTTACGGGGGAAAGATAGGAAGTTTTGTATATCTTAGAAGGTGACCTTAAGATATAAGGGATCCCACTGAGTCCGGGGCTGTGGGGCTTGATCAGCCGATTCATTGCTTTGACGTTGCCGCGCAAGAGGTTCCGCGCGCAAAGACTGAGCGGCTGGGGTTTTGAGCAAGGCAGGAGAGTCAAGATTAACACAAAACACAATTAAGAAACGTAAAGTTCCCAATCACTCAGGCAACGTGGCAAATCACTGATAAATGAGTAGCGAGCAATTCATTACCCCCTCACATACACAGTGCATTTGTTGCAGGTCACTAATTAATCTCTATTACCTTGTACAAGTAAAAACAACTGTAATCATGGCCTTACAAATATTGATTAATAAACTATACATCTGAAATGGATGGAAACAGACAAGGACTTGCTTCAAGGTTTATTTACCTCTGTTTTTGTAGCCTGTTTAATATGCAAATTATTGTTAATCCTTTTTACCCTTGATACATGCTCCAGTATTGCATTATACCGTATACTCAATTATTAGAGTATTAAACTGGCTTAAAGTTACTTTAATTATACAATATTTTGGATGAATTAAAGTTATTATACAATAAGATAAATGATGTATTTAAATGTTAATTTATGACAGAATTAAGAAAATGTGACAGAATGTTGTTACAGTCAGTTTTGCATTAATTCAGACCTGTTGATAGTATTCTCTGTTTCTCTGTCAACAGCAGATTACCCTTTGCTTTTCATTTTTTTCGCCCCTTTTTGTTTTGCTTTGTTATTGTAATTATCATGAAGTCGGTCTTGAATATTCATAGCCTACACAATGTTCATTAGCATTCCCGGTCTGTTTTATGGCTGAATCACTTGTGACAGGGTCAGGTAGCATACTTCTTTCCACTACTGAGGAGGACACTCGCTAGTTTAGCCTATAAATGGGGTCTGGAAGGAAAAGAAAAAAGAATAATGATAGTAACATAACATTTGTTCACCTCTTCCTGATGTCACTTCCTGAGCCTTATGCATAACACTGAAAATGACATTTCTGCGTGATTTTTTTTTAAAGAAACAGGAGATCTGATTAAAATCATGCTGTGCACCACATACTATAGAACTGTGCATTGAAAAGTCATGTTGCATATTTCAGAACTGTCATCAGCTGCTATAATGATAGCATGTCCTCAACGAAGAGCTGTCGGTTGGTTCCCCCAGATTAAAGTGAAAAGCAAAGTGTGCACGAATCTGAGGGCAGGCGAAAGAGTTTAAAAGTTCAAGGCAAATCATTGCTTAGAAAGTAGATGCCTTTAATTGCCAAGATGTACTGTGGCTAGTTCACAATAACATAAGCTGACAGTAGGAGTTTTTCCCTTATTGACTGCTGCTTTTGTTCAGTGTTAATTTATGTCAACATTAAACTAATAATAATAAAAAAAAACATATTTCTAAAAGGGGATAGTTGGTGCTATTATCTCTCACATAATTAGCTGTCAGTTTTCTCATTCTAGAAGAATGGCTGTTAAATATTCACGGTCACAGAAATAACACAGATCGATATGAGAGCTGATGAACAGTCATTTCAGAGCTCTAACACTGACTTCTCTATGCATGTGACAGCACCTCTGTTTGCAACTGTTTTTCTAACTTGCGCTCTCAGCGTGAGCATCCTAAAGACAACAATCACATGTGTGTCAGAATCTGGGCAAGGCCGGAACACTGACGATTGATTCCATTCCAGCTCAGAACTCTGGGTGAAATGTGGAATTTAAACGTTTGCAATTCCACCAAGATGCAACGTTTCTGCAGCGGGGCTGGTACACACATACTTGCACGCGCACGCGCGCACACACACACACACACACACACACACACACACACACACACAAAGTCCTGTCATTGAAGAAGATCTAGTCTTCTTTGAACACCTACACATTCCATAAAAGACGTTCCACTTAAATCTCATTTACAGTCTTTTCTTTAACTGCCTGCATGTTATACCTGCCATAGGCCTAATTTCTTACTGCATGTCTTCACAGGCCGGTTGTCTTTTGGGAAGAAAACATTAAAGGAAACCTTGGTTCTGTTTTTTTTTTTTTATTTTCCAGATATACTTAGAGGGTTTTCTTTAGCAGTTCATGCGGATTTCTCATTTGGTAATGTTTCCTGATGTTCAGCGCTCAGTGATATCACTAATATAACTCAGATACAGTTATTAGGGCTATTGTGTAAGGGCCAGGTGCAATGAAGATGGGTCATTTGTATTTCTTTTCCTGTTTTTGGTCAGACTTCATATTAAATATATTCCACCTACTGTTGCATAAATTAAAAGTAAACCACATATTAGTGGACTTTGAAAAATAACTTTTTTAAGTTCGTTTTCACTTGTATTATCTTATTTCAATAACGAAAATGGAATGGAAGTGAATGGTAATGTCAGAGGGCACTTCCTGAGTTTTAATCATGTGGAAAAAGTGCTGCACTGTTGAACAAGTGTGTCCGTTTTAAATGTGAATTTGCATTTTATTGTGCAAAAGTATAACTGGTCTGATTGGGCGATACAGCTGTACCTTCCCGGGAGGTCAGGATGAAAAGCTTATTGCAAGCTGTGACCTGATAGAGCTGTAATAGCTTCCTTTATACCTACAGATGAGCTCCGGGTTTTACATATTTCAGTAAGAATAAACATGGTGTTTTATTTGTAACTGTACTATTACAGCAATTAAATTTTCAATTAAAAAATAGAGAGGAAAAAAATTCATCTTCAACAGATGTGGAAAGCTTCTCTTACATGAATAAGCTGAGGTTAAATTGCATACCAAATAATGTATTACATCAGATTACACATTCATTTATTTTTTGGTCCCCTTCCAGTGATGTCAGGTCTCTGCCTGGTCCCTTTCCAATGAAATCAGGTCTCTTCCTCCATAAAAAAAACAGACTGATTTTCCTCATCAGCAAGCAAAGACATGCAGCATACTGTGCAGTTTATATTTAAACCGAATGAAGAGTTGAGTGAGTGTGTGTGTGTGTGTGTGTGTGTGTGTGTGTGTGTGTGTGTGTGTGTGTGTGTGTGTGTGTGTGTGTGTGCGAGCGTGGGTGGATGGGGGATTTTGTGTGGGTGGCAGACCTGGAAGTTGTAGCCTGATCCAAGGCTGGAAGAAGGAGGAGGCAGCTGCCTCTGTTCCCTGGAGAAAACACTTACCCAGGGTTTTAATAGCAATCGAGAATAAGAACACAGGGGTTGCATTAGACAACAGTTTAAACCTTTTTATAGATCGGTAATGTGGAATGAGACCCTCACAGGAAATCTTTAAGTGTTGAAAAATTCCCCGGTATTGTTGTGAGGAAGCTCAGACCCATTTGCACCTGACACCAGATTGTTGATGTAAGCAGACACATCTGTCCCCTCCCTGTCTGACGGAAGTTTAAAAATGCAAAGCTTCAATGAAGACAACAATCATATTGGGTTTATTCCTAGCTCCTGCTCATGCCTAAGGTCACAGTTAATTTAATAACGAAAGCGTGGGTGAGAAACACATCTATCGGAACTCGTTAATACGTGTTATCCAATTAGGCCGTTCAAATAGACTGATTTGAGAAGTTATCTTAATTAAAATTTATTTTCTATCTGCCTTGTTGTGGAGACATTGGGGGGGGGGGGGGGGGGGGGGATTCTTCATCGTGATGAAAATAATTGAGTTATAGGTTATGCATAAAACCAAAACTGTTCAAAAGTTGAACTTTTTTGGAAATCAATTGCAATATGTTTAATCAAAAAATGATCATATAAGATGTCTATTTCTGTTTCATCTACAGCAGTGACTATACATATTATCAGTGTAATATGAAAAACAACTTACTTACCTATAAGTTGATGACTTGAACAGAATTGTGAAATACAAACTGTCACCAGTTGTGTCACCAGGAAATGCACTTACATGCATGCACTGGTCAATATGTTCATATAAAACACACAGTAATCCCCTCCACAAAAGTATGCTCGGTAATAACTAATTGACTGTTTTGCAATACACACTGTATTCTCAGTATTAAAGCAGACATTCGGTTTTGCACTTGCCTCTAACCAGCATTGCTATTGACTTCAGTAAAACTGAACAGCGAAAAGATAGGATTAGCAGAAATGTACTGAACAAATTTTAAAAATCTCGTTTTTTGACATTCCCTTGATGTTCAGTTGGCCGCTAAATGCAGCTTATGAAAGGATCACCACAACTCAGGCCGGGGGCTGAGGAAGTCATTGCCGAAATCGGCCCCGGTTTACGTGTCATTTGTCTTTCAGGGTCTCCTGCGGTACTTGTGGATTCCTGGAGTGACGGATGAAGACATCCAGACATCCAGCGGCACGGAAGCCGCCCGGTGTAGGTTTCTGCGCCGCGTTTCATGTGGCCCAGACCTGATTGGCTCACTCGGGGCTGATGTCGCTGCGTTGTGTACTTTGGCGTGATTTCTCAAAGGCCTTCCCTCTTCAGGCCTGAAAGCTTTGCGTGTTGCCCTGCATGTCTGAGTGAATGATAGAGAACATGCCTCTTTGTTCAAAAAATAAGCAAATAAATCAACTTTAAATGTCGGTGTGGAGGGCAGGAATGTCATTTGTGATTAACATGGTTCGGACTTATGTGAAAACATGTTACTGAGGATAAACTGGGAAATGGCGGCTCTTGTTTCACGGCCTCGTTTTCATCCTCATATACAATTTTCAGCGTGACTCGCACTTTTCCTAGAATGTGAGATTAAACTGAGTAAAGAAAATATTTCCTCCAAGCACTACCAGACAGGTTATAGAACGCAGATATGACATGGGACCGATATATCTGACATAATATATAATAAAATCACACCACTTTGGGAATAAAGAGGTGAAAACAAGTAGGGGCTAAGAGACCCAGGTAAATTAATTACAGTTCCTTCTAAACTTCAACAGAGCCATGGAAAAAAATAATAATATGCTGTTCCACTTAACCTTCCATCCTGACATACCCAGTGAGGAACTATAATTGTAAAGTTCCATAGCATTAATTATTACTATAAGGATTTACCATTACACCAAGCAGATGTGAATAGCTTGGATGAAATTCACACACGTCCCTTATAATGCTTATAAAATAATTCTGCAAATAACAATGAATCTACCCTTGCTTCTCTTTTAGCTTAGAATTTAGTTTACTTAAGTATAGTATTATGCAGATGTTAATTGTTAAAGTTAGTTTATTTTTTGCTAAAGATAACAAAGGTTTACTTACCTCATACACAAGCTTTCCACTCAGGTCCTCCAGAGCTCCAGACTGGTACTTGTTTGACCGGGATCCAAATGTGGTAACAGGGTTACATTACTGTACCAACTCTTATTAATCAACTGCCCGAGGCGGGGGGGGGGGGGGGGGGGGGGGGGGAGCCTGACACCCAGTTAGGGTTTCCATTGCGTGAAAGAGCAGAACACAACTCCTGAATCTGAAGGAGGGGGCCAGCAGGAAAGGTGTATCATTTCACTGTTTCTTCAGCTGCCTGCTCTGAAATGCTGACTGCATCCAATTCGCCGATCCGTGGCCTGCGTCTCTGTAGTGCGGCCAGCCAAGAGAGAGAAGCCCCAGCACAGACGGACCCACTCCGGCTTCCTGGCAGCAGCCAGGAGCCCTGATAAATGAGTGTCTTCTCCACTCCAATTATCTGCTCATCAACCAACAAGACCACTTATTGACCATTTCCACTTCTTTTATGCCTGTTTTGCAGATTGCAAAAGTGTCCTCTTTTAACTTTACGCCCTGACCACTGTCTCTCTCGATATTTGTTCAAAGATATATGACCTTTGACCTGTTCGTTTTCAGGACAGTGGTTATTCCACTGGTTAAAACATGAGATCAGTATAATCAAAGGAAGGGGTCATTCTTAAATATGAAAACAGCATCAGCATTTTTTGATGACTCAAGCAAGTAGCCTGCATTATGTTCATAAATGGTGATCATAACTTTTATTTAAATAAATACAACTAACAGCATTAAACAATAAAGTTATACTATAATCACTGTAACTAGATCCATGGTGTTGCCAGTATGCCTTGGGCCATATTTGGGCATTGCAAAGACCGAGAAGCATATGGCAAAACTGTGGAGAAGAACTAAGTAAATAAATGTCTTCTTCCTCCTCTGCCTCTTCTTCCTTTCTCGCCAGAAACCCACATTCAGGCCAACACTCAGAATTTTAAACTGAACGTCTTGCAGCTCACGTTTTATTAAATTATGTTGAGTTTTGAAAGGCATGCACGGCTGGACTTCAGGCATTAGATAAAATTATATCACTTAATCGTTCTCACTCATAACGCATATTTACTGTTGTAATGACAGTCGTAAGCATTTCACAGATAAGACGCCACTGAGCTGACAACAGAGAGGCGAAACACAGTCTCCAGAAAAAGGGAGATGATGCTACAACATTAGCGTTTCTGACAGAAATAAGAAGACTTCAAGAAAATGGCACACCCCATTCTCCACTGCCTTTACTCTTTAAAAAAATATCGAGGGATTTACACTTATTTTTCACTGGGCAGTCCACATAAACGCTAATCCAGTCGCAATCCCCTTGTGAGCCAGTCAGAGGATGTGCTGGTACATGTTGGCTACTGAACTGTACTTTGTGTCTGGAGGGGTCTGCGAGCAGTCTTATTTCAGGGCTGAATTTTATGTTCATTTCCTTGAGATCCTGTTTGTAGTTACAACGTGTCTAAATGTATTATTCATTCGTGATGTCTTTCCCCATGAAGTTGAGCTGATGTGGCTGCTTCATCTGGCATTTGAGATACTGTGAAATAATATTAGCTTCTCCAGATCTGGCAGAACCTCCAAGCTCCCAGATAATTAATGAGTGGCCTTGAGAGGATCCTGCAATCATTAAAACATCAATTGTCTGTCTGCGATTCTTTTCCTACATTCCTAAAACCCATGTCCCGAAATCGTCCTTCCTGCCCATACATTACAACTCAAAATTAAGAGAAAAAAATAATAAAACAGTCTTTAACACCATCAGTAACCTGTGTGAGCGTTAATGAGATGCCACTGGCTCCCTGCAAAGTTTCAGCTCAGTGCCGTCATTAGGCCCCCTCATGGACTTTTGACTTCAGATTTAGTTAATTTTTCCTTAAGGGAAACAAAGGGGATTATGTAAGCTTTAAAGAGATCCACACATATACCCTAGTTCCTCTGTTCTTTTATCTCCTGATTCCATTAATTCTTTGGTAGGGTAAAGGAGAAGGCAGAAGTGCTGAGTTGTGCATGGCTTTGAAGCCGGGCCACGATGCACCACCGTTCTGCGCCTACCCTTTCAACCCTGCGAGCTGAAGCAGATGCAAGCCTTCTCAGGCCCACACTCTCCCTCTCTCTCCCTCTCTCCTCTGTCTCTATCTGTCTCTGTCTCTCTCTCTCTCTCTCTCACCTCTGTCTCTCTCTGTTTCTGTCTCTATCTCTATCTCTCTGTGTCTCTCCATCTCTGTCTGTGTCTCCCTCACTCTCTGTCTCTGTCTATATCTCTGTGTCTTATCTGTCTATGTCTCTATTTTTTCCCTCTTTCACTCTCTCCCTTTTCCCTTTCTCTCTGTCTCTATCTCTCTCACACACACGTACAAACTGCTTTTCTTGCCTTCCCTCCCCTACTTCCTCTTTCTCTTTCTTCCTCCACTCACAAGCACTCTCTCTCTCTCACACACAAACACACACACACAAGCATGCCCACTTTCTTTCCTTTCTCCTTCTTTGTCTTTCCCTCTCCTTTCATTTAATCTTCCTCCTTTTCCCATTTCACTCACCGCCCTCTATCTTTCTCTCTCTCTCACACACACACACACACACACACACACTTTCTTTCTCTCTGTATCTTCTCTGTCTCCCTATCTCTTCCTCTCTCTCTTGCAGTGGCTGTCCCCCCCCCCCTCCCATATTACAGAGAAGGTTTGACCATCCCTGGGCTGACAGCCATGCAAACCCAAAAGTCACACGCAAGTTAACAAGTGGCATATTTTTCACATGCTAATTCTGGTGCCCTGGGAAGTACGGGCACGCAACAGCGACCTCTCTCTGAGCAAGAGCACGCCACCAGCATATTAATGCACACACGGGCACATGCTGGAGACTTTCATTTCCATTTCATTTTAATGGAGGAATAATTAATTAAAAGTTTGTTAGTTAATACAATGACATATTATTATTATTATTATTATTATTATTATTATTATTATTAGACTGGCATTCCAGACAGCAATAACAGCAATGATGACATTTCCAAATGTAGAATTCGAATAAAATGTTCATTTTAATAGGTCCCTATATAAGGGCAATATAAATTAAAAGACACTACCTAAGGTGGCGTATTTGCCAAAAATGAGGATGCTTTCTTTTAAAACTGCTGTGCTGTGCTGATCCTCAATGCCTCTTTCTGTACAGTAGTCCTCATGAAATATTCTCAGACATCACGAGACACACACACCCACACACACGCTGCACGCTGCTGGGTTATTGAGCAAGACAACCTGTGAGCGTTGCATGTCTTGTTCCTTTCCTGAGTGGTGTCCTTTAATAATGTTGTTTTCCGTTTCACTCCGAAACTATAACAGACATTTAAGTGAAATGTTCCAGACAGAGGCCAGCTTTCTCCATCTCATGGAGTTGCTTCTTGTCCAAAAATAAGTCATATTTGAAAAAAAAATGGTAGTATAGATCATGATTAAGGGACTGAAAAACAAAATTTTGAGATATACTGACTGACTATTATGATGAATTGATGAATTTAAGGTATTATTATTATTATTATTATTATTATGCATGTCTTTGCAAAGTAGCTAGCTTCATATTATACTTCATTATTCTGCTACTTTCTTTAGAGTTGCTAAGCTAATGGTCAGTAATTTTTAGATAAAATAAACCTACAAACTAACCCAACGAATTAATGGTTGCTTTAATGCTTGCATTTGTCATCTGACAAGAAACTGAGTATAAATAATTGCTGTATAGTGGAAATTATAGTGCCGATTATTTCCTTGAGTGTTTTTCCACCAAGGACTTAAAAATCTGTAATAGCAGATGTGATGTTACAAATAAAGGCAAGAAAAAGATTGCATTGCATTACTTGACATGGAAAAACACGTAAAATTGTTCAAAGATGATGGACACTACATAGATTCATATCTGCCAAACTTCAGAACACTGAGGAATATGAAGGGGAGGGGGCGAGGGGTTTCAGTGAGAATTGACAAGACGGGCTGAGATACAAGAATTTAATTGGAAAAGCATACCTAGGACAATGTTATCAGATAATTAAATCAAGAAACAATTGTGCTTTACATCTTCTTAAACTCGTGAATCGACATCAGAAATCTAAACCGACACTCAAAGTCACAAAGCATATGAACTGAAACGCTTTCAATTTTTCAGTCTGCTCAGCGTCATAGGATTAGAGAACTATAAAGAATGAGATTGGCAATTATTCCTTATTCCAAGAGCTTCACCTCATAATAGCCAAATAATGACAAAGAAGCTCCAATATCACATTGTGGCTTTAAATGAATGTAAAGTTATATTTTGCCATTAAATTGAAATCCTTCTCCCTTGACAAAATAGATATGGCACTGGAAAACATAATAAGTCATCTTAACAGCTCATCATCTTAACCCACTAGCATTAGATTTGCTCAATGGACATTTATGTCACTCCTGCTTGTGGGTAATGTTCTCTCTGTCAAATCGGTGACACTTGAGTGACATTCAAAGGCAGCCTTTAGACCTCATTTCCTCCTAAACTGTTTATTTTTAAATCTCCTCGTGGACTCAGATAAAGGAAAGGTTTTTTATTATTGTTATTATTATTTCATAAAAAGAACATATGACATTTCCTTTTAACTTATGGTGTCAACTGTATATGAGAAGTTGGATGGGTTGTAGCTGTGGAGGGGATAGGATATAGGTACCTGTGTGAGATTGATATTTACATGAAGAACTCTTTCATGTTTTACCTGCAACCTATAGGTAATCTAATAATTTGACCAGTTTATACATCGCATTGACTATTGGCTGAGGATAATGAGAGTTTTGATCTTGCTGGGACGTTTACTGTTAGTCTATTTACATTTGGGTCTGTGGAACTCTAAGTAGTATAATGCCGAGGAATGCAAGTCCTGGTAACATCAGACATGCTAATTTCGCATCTGTTTAAAATTACTGGCCGTGCCACACGTTTAGTTAATAAAGCACCATGTATGTTTACGCCTGTGTGCAGGGATTAAGTCATTCCAGTGTTATGCTATTTTGTGCTCTTGGCATTTTTTTTTTTTTTTTTTTATTATTTGAAGTTTCCGTGTAACACAGTGCAACCGAAGGTCTGGGCCGAAGGTGCTGCAGAGGCATGTTGCTGGAAGCGTCCACCCGTTTCACAAAGCTAAAAACATGTTTTGAATACACAGCAATGTAGGTCAAATATCTTGCATCACGCAGCATGGAACTGCACAACCGCACACAGCATATAAACCTCCATAAAGCATACAGCCTCAAACTCCTGAGGTAAAAGCTCCAGGTTCAGGCACAGGAAAATCAACAAACTCTCACCAGCTAACATGCTGTAATCTGTGGACTCAGTGCAGACTGATGTTTTCTCCTACTTTGCTTATTTATGGCAGTTACAATATACAACATGGTAGATATCTCAAAATCCAGTTAAATTCTGCAAATACTATTAACTGATACTACATGCAAACATTAGGAAAGACTCAAAGTAGAGTCTTGAATTAAATAAACATTTTTAATCAACAAGTGTTTTATTCCATGTCAGTAAAAAGTGTCCTAAGGAGAATCATTGCAGGTGAAAATTTTATGTTGTATTTTTTTCTTCAGTTAATTCAGTTTAAAAAAAGAGAGAAAAGAAAACAACAACAACAGCTTCTCGTGACGTGTTATCTTTTCTTCACCTTTGCGATTAATCTTTTCTCAGCTTTCAGATCTGATATTGATCTCCTTCAGCATTCTTGCCTTTCTGTGCCTGCCACGCCGCCTCTGACAGTAATGGGGAAAACTGTACAGGGCGTGCCCCGCCTTTTGTTGCTCTTATCCAAGACGAACCGCAATCACACGCTGAAAAGGGGAGCCTTTCTCTTCCAGTTTCAACAAAAACAAGAGCAGACTTCATGTCACCGCGTATCCTGTGGTGACAACATACCTGCTGAAATCCTAAAGCTCTCTACGTGTGAATCAACAGGGGTTTTACATCTTTAATCTAGGGCCTCTACACCTGTTTCTTAGCTCGTCTCTGTTTCTGAAAGCCAGAAAACAAGAATGATCTCTTGAAAAATGTATGTGCAGCCACATTTTTTTTTCATTTTAACAGGTACTCTTCGTATAAAATGTCATTTATTTTCAGGAATCTGAAATTTTATTTATGAACCGTTAAAAACGTGTATATATATGAGAAAATGTCCAGCTGCATTGTATGAAACGTAAGAAACTGTAACGGTCGTCTGGAATGTAACAGGGTAGACAGGCAGGTGGATGTTGATCACAGAGTGTGTGCCAAGGTGGGAATTCCTCTTGGAGAAACAGAGGCTGACCCTGCCTGCTGCTCCTTGTCCGGTCTCTGGCACATGCTGGGCGAGGACTTCAGTCTGTGTGCAAACAGAAGCCAGCCCCAGCCAAGGAGAATACCACTTTTTATGGTGACTGAAAATTTCATGTGGGCCTTTTTCATTTGGTGTATGTTGTGTTTCATCTCTAATTGTGGGCTATATGCGTCGAGAACGAATGCATTCATCAAGGTTAATTGCTTTGTCAGGTCCTCTCATCATGGACCGCACTATTTGGGCATAACGACAGCTATGAAATGATGCACAGGCTCTGAATTCAGCTGAACCAGAATATTTGATTTTCATGTTAACATTTTTAATTTTTTTGGCAGCAGAAACCCATTTCACGCTCTCTAAAGGATTACTAGAAGGTGTAGGTACAAGATGATCAAATTCAGATTTTTAAAACGACTCGAGCACCATCTGTTGAAAAGCAATTTCATTATATATCGCACAAAATGATTTCAAAGATGAAAAATGTATATGTCTCATCTCACCTGGGAATGTGGTTTTAAACCATCATGATTTCACAGAGTCAAGGGGTACAAACATATTGGAATGACCTTTTTAATCATGATAATTTTTTTCCCCCTGGGGTGTGCTGGGAGTAGATCATAGATACCAAAATTGCAAACTGACACACCAATGCGAATGTAGCCACTGGCAAGGATAAGCAGCGAATAAAGTAGTTTATATTCAAATGAATTCATCTTCAGTGGTATTCTACCATTCTAAAGCAAAACTTGCCATACAAGCCTCCTTGCCCCTTCAACCACCCCCCCCCCCCCCCCCCCCCCCCAAAAAAAAGCAAACCATAAACTGCATTTAACATTGAAACACACAATACTGCATGAACATAATTAGATATCACATGAGATAATTGCATTCTACTTCGTCTTTATTGCGGGCAGCTGGCACACATAATCCTTTTCCTCACGTTTGAATGATTCCACAGATGCAAGCTGAAATATTACATGGATATAATTTAGATGAATTTAAGAAGCTCACCCAGAAAGTCAAATTCCACCAGTCTCATATGTCATTGTATGGGCTACACTGCATTGCTTGACAGAAAGCGAAATTAAAACCCGGAAACATGAAAGAGGGTCACAACAGAGCTACAGTTTACACATTTGTAATGAAAATCTCATTTGCGTATGGATTTATTTATTTATTTATTTAGCTATTTATTTACACATACACTTGGCAAACTCCCCTGTACACCTTTACTTACAGAACATTAGGAGATGCAGACATAGAATACAAATAGCTGATAAGCAATCAACATAATACAATAATCAACATAATACAATCACCGGGAAAAGGCATAATCACCTATGCTATACTACAGGCGAACACCTAAATATCTAGACCGATATTAGAGAGTGTGGTGAATGAAACAGGAAGGGAATTTTAGGGGTATCTGTACACTTTCCCTTTTGTTTGGAAAGGAGCAATGAGTGTGGAGAACAGAGCAGGCAGACATAGGCTGACTGGGTCCGTAAAACCCAAGCAGCTGGAAGGCTTTTCAGGAGGCGAGACAGCTCGCTAAACATCGCTCCTCCAGATTTAACCACGCTAGCTCTTCCCAAAGCCCTTCCACTCCCGTTTTTGGATGAGACGAGCCCACTGCCTGAGGGCTGCTTTCTTCAAACGCCCGCTTCCCTCGCTTTGAATTTGCGCGGGCCGGTCTCACACTCAGAAAGGAGTGGGCGGGAGAGAGCAGTCCCCAGCTCGCTGATCTTCCTTAACCAGTTTTCCCAGCAGGCACAGGTAGAAACAGACACTAACCACAGCTGCTTCTGACCTTGCATCTGGTACCCACCCTGTGGCCCCTCCAAGCAGAGACTCCCACATGAGGAGTTACACCCCTTACTGGACTCCCTGACAGCAACTTTTAAAAAAAATCACACTCAGGTTTATGTTTTTAAATACCTGCCCATGGTTTGTGCTAGCCTGCACAAGCGGTCTGTAACACAAGTTTGCGTTGAATAGTTATGCTGTTCTTTGCAGCTCGGGATATGTGTTTTCACAAAATAAAGGGCACAAGTAAAGGGCCTATTTCTCTTTCTGAACCTGAATCCTAAATTGTTTTTTTGTTTTTTTCGTTTTCTTTTTCTGCCAGATAGAACATTTCTGTCGCAGACTGTATTTTGGATGGTTTTCGTATGGTAAATGTCATTTCTCTGTAATCTGCTCTAATTCTGATCCATCTGTTTACGGTGTGTGCTGCCGCAGCCCATAGCCCTCATTATTATTGCAGGCACAGCTCAAGCTTTGAATTATCACGGTCATTTTGTTTCAGAGATGCAGCCCTCCTGGCTCCTTCCCCCCCGCCCTGACGGTTTTCTTTCAGACGCTTCCCTTCTCTCTGCTCACAGCGATCACATTCAGGTCCACCTAAATCTGACACTGTCCCAGAACATGACACTACATTACAGTACATCATTGGCATTTAGCAGACAGTCTTATCCAGAGCAGTGCCTGAGCGGGGAATCGAACTGGTAACCTTGCGGTTACAAGTCCTGCTCCTTACCAGCTATGCTACACTGCCTCCCCTTAATAAGAGGTTGGCTAGCTAATCAAGTTTTTTGTATACCCACAGTTACCTTCAGGAATGCCCAAACAGGTAAACTTCTGATTTGTCAGAGATTCATTGTTTTTCTGCCTTTAAAGTAATTTTTAAAGGTAACCTTCTATGTATATATTTTTTTCAGAACATTTTTAGAATATTTTCTTCTGGACAACCCCCCCCCCCCCCCCCCTTCATTTGAAGGATGACATTATTCAACATAGTGTTTTGTTGTTGTGGTGTTGTCTCCCCAGAACTGCCCCCCCCCCCCCCCCAGCTGTCTCTCCACACCCTGCAACCCCCATCTGAAACTGTCCTATCCCCCACCACCACCCCCCACCCCCAATTCAACCACTTTAATGTGTTCATGTCTCCAACAGAGACAGAAGTGGACGAAAACAACAAAAAAAGAACAAAAGGTGAAAAGAAGAAAGGAAAAAAAGCAGAAGACCCAAAAAGACTCTCTCAAACAAATTAACAACCAAATTAAAAAGAAGTATGCATATGTACGGTACCTCCATAATTTTGCAGATAGTTCCAGGCTGAAAATGAAAAATACAAATAAGTAAATAATAAGCACAGAGATAAGTGCCGGGTAGGCAAACATTTGGGAAAAATAACAAAAAGAATTGGGCTAGACTAATTATTTTGCATTCGTAATGATCTGGTCTAAGAGTGGTCTAATAGTACATGAACTTAGTTTATTGTCGGAAAGTTGCAAGACTCTCAAGTCAGTTCATTAATGTAAGGAGTTTATTAAGTATGAAACAACAGTTCACTTTAGGATAATGGACAGAACTAACGTCAGACATTTGAAACGGACCAAGTACTGGAGTTTAAAACAATTTCAAACCCCCTACCACCCAAAATTCTGAAGAGGTGAAACAGTTTCGGCTGAACCCGGTTCCCTGTAAACACACTTAAAGTGAAACAGCCAACAGACTGAGCAGCAAGCTGCACCCGGGCACAGCAGCCAAAATCCCAATCCATCCCAATCGATCTGGTCATTCAGTCATCCCCATGTTTCATTTGTTAAATTAATCCATGACCACGAGCACGCTGTTCACCCCGCTAGTCAATTTTTGCTGGTGCGAGCTGCCCTGTGGTGTGAACACATATAAAATGTGTTATGGAAACGCAAGTCCTTACTGTTGTTGCTGTTTTTTTATGCTGATACTTGGAATACTGTATTAGTTTATGATGACAAAATATGCAAGTTTATTCTTTTCACAACTAGGTCTACAGAACACTGAATGGACACATTGACAATGACATTTTCAAAACTGAACCAAATGCATATGTATTTTTATTTGTATGACAAAGCACAACAACGTTAAAAGATGTCATCTTACAGAGACATGAGTCAGAATGGCTGTCGGATTTATTTGATATTCCCATTTCTGGATTTACCAGTTAGAGGAACATTATGTATTTTTTTCCATGTTTTTCATTAAAAAAAAAATCCTGCTGTTTTGGGGGATCCCGTATGTCCAAATTCTTATTCTGAGGGACAACAGGTTTGTATATTGCTCGGGAATGCTCGATTCGGTGGATTTAGGCCGAAATCGGACTGCACACACATCCGCTGTGGAACGGTGTATCCTGCTGCAAAAAAGGGACCTCAGGAGGAAGCTGGAAGCTTGCCACGAGAGGCATTTCACGCTGAATCACTTTAAATGTTCTAAACGGCCAAAACTAAGAGATTCACAGCTAAGGTTAGATGCAATCAGAGGCACACTGCTGAAATAAGTTGCAAGATCCGTCACAGATGAAGAGCATGGTTAATAACGGTGGTGTGCTGTCAGCTCATAACCAGAATGTGTTTTCTCACCACGGTGGTTGATCATTGGGGGGATTTTGTGCAAAGCTTGCAACTGCTTACGGTTTCCGACAAAATAGGATTGTTTTTTTTTTTGTTTTTTGTTGTTTGTGAGGAAGGAAGTCCAATGTTATAGAGAGCAGCGTGAGTCTTTCTGTCGAGTGTGTATGCCTGATACTAGATTGATTCTGACACATTCTTTACCAACTATTTCTTTGTGATAGAAACCAATGAATAAAAATCAGAAGCTATCTGTTGGCCAGTGCAGAGCAGTGAGGAAAAAGCAAGGCCCTTTTAATCCATGTAATGGGTTATTGACTTTGACCTCTTGGGAACTCTGTTTGAGGACATAGGTGATCCCATTTTAGTTACACTACAGTTCAAATCTTGGAACATTCAAAATACTTCAATTTACTTCCATTTTTCTCTCTGCTTCATCTATATAGAATTCACAATGCAATTTTAGCATCTTTTTATTGCAAGACCACTGTAACATATCTTTAATCATCAAACATAAGGGTCTGTAATAGTGTAACAACACAAAATATAATCACAACTAAAACGACCTTATAAATTAGATGCAATGTACTAATGGTTGTTGTTAATTTAATCTGGCACATTTTGTGGTGACATATTTAATAACCACAAGGTAAAATTCACCACACAGGCCTCATCTATCAAGGTGAGGCAGGTCTACAAACATGTGCATTAATCAGAATATGTATTCACCATAATTAGATATTTCTCACATTTGAATCATGGGCTGTCAATAATTGCATGGCCTACGGAATGCCACATTGTCTGAAAAATTATTTGTGCCTGTTCTTTCCATGAATTAGTCATGCGTTATTAAATTTCTGCTGGTGTAGAAGGAGTTAATAAATCTTGGTATTAAAAAAGTAGGTGTGCTGTACATTATCCTATGAACATACTGGCATGACCTTTAAGTCATACAGGCATATACAGTACAAACATACATACATACATATGTGTATGGCCATCTACTCGCATACATATATTTTTTCCTAAATTGCATTAATCATTATACAGCACAAAAAGTGCTACAGTAACAGTATTTTGTAAATCAATTAGAGCTTCACTTTTCACCAATCAAGACAACGCTGAATATTAAGTTATATAGATTTTTCATGCGTTGAAAATCCCCTCATATGGAAACTCATCACAAGGATAGTTATTACCTAGCCATTACCCAGAGAAGAATGCCATTTATGAGTATGTTGATTGCTGCAGTCAACATCCTATGTCAAAGTTTGTTTTAATTATACTAAACAGGTGTTGCTAAGCAAGAGACAGATAACACAATCATCAACCACATTTGCA
This sequence comes from Megalops cyprinoides, assembly GCF_013368585.1. Taxonomy (NCBI): domain Eukaryota; kingdom Metazoa; phylum Chordata; class Actinopteri; order Elopiformes; family Megalopidae; genus Megalops; species Megalops cyprinoides. The sequence goes on from NC_050599.1 coordinate 4,078,820, forward strand.
AAACAATGAACATAATGCAACAGATTTGGCTGTCATTTAAACGACTTTGCATAATTATGCTCCTATTGAATAATTCCACATAATTACTCATGCATTAATGCTCACCAAGAATAGAATGCTATTCAGCAAACTAGGAAATTTAAGTGGGCTTGTCTTTAATTGCCGTCCATTCTTTTAACCTCTAACTTGAAGGGTCAAATGTATTTAAAATCTAATTTGTTGCATTTTCAAATTCCCATTTGTGTGTTACATTATTTACAGGGAGTGCAGAAAATCATGAGAAACCCAACTAAGAACAGGAAGGAGAAAAAAATAATATTCAAGCTGCTGTGAAAGCCTATTTCTCATACATTGTTACAACTTAATTTGTCTCTTGGTAAAAAAAAATTCATATGTTTTATTATTTACTAAGTATAGAATTTTCAAGGTAGCTTTAAAGAAAAAGAAGTTCGCCTAGTCTTTGAAAAAGACTCGAACTCACAGTCAGGTGGGAAGCGTTGCCCAGGTCTGTTTCTGGCAGCCCCCCCCAAGGACCAGCTGAACGCAGTCGGAACCCATAGTTGTCAATTTCAGATTCTGCTTTGAAGAAAAGGAAGCAGACCTGTGCTTTTTTTTTTTTTTTTTTTGAATTTTGTACAGGTGCCAACTTCTGAGGGTAAACAAGACACACAAGGGTGTAGGGGTCAACTTGGCATCTGGGCTGAACCTCTCCCGGCAGACAGAGGCTGACAGGGGCTGCGTCTGACCTGTCCGAAGGTGGGGAGCCAGGCAGAGGCAGCGTGTCACTGGGGCTGACATCACATCAAGCGCCGGGGCAGGGATTGTCACTGGGGAGGCTCTGCCTTTTTTTTGAATCCGCCACCGATTTAAACAGCCTTGAGCCTCGCGGGCCAGGCCGGGCCGACGTGCTGAGCGTCGGCTCCTTCAGCAGAGCCACGGGGCTAAAGCAGCAAACCGAGCCAACTGGTCACCCCCTAGTCATGTCAGATTACAGCCATGGAGCTATGCAGAAATAAATAAATACATATCACATTCATAACATTACATTTATTTAGGAGACGCTCTTATCCAGAGCGGCTTCCAGCACAACATAACGTAGGTGTACCCATTCAAGTTGAACAAGCAACAGTAGCAGCAGTGTAGCATAGTGTTAAGGAGCAGGACTCATACCCGAAAGGTTGCCAGTTCGATTCCCCACTGCTGTTGTACCCTTGGGCAAGGTACTTAACCCAGAATTGCCTCAGTAAATATCCAGCTGTGTAAATGGGTAACATGTAAAGAATTGTAACCTATGTAGGTCGCTTTGGATAACAGCATCTGATAAATGCTAATAATGTAATGTAACAGTGTCAGACCAGGCTAATGACACTCCCAAACCAGTCAGTGTCAGCATAACACTATTCAAGCCAAAGTTAATTTGTGCAACCTGACTAGACAAGGGAAGCCAGGTATACTACCATACATCGGTTGCTAGATCACAGGACCCAAAAACTCAAGCCCTCGTTAGGGAATTAAAGCATTCTTGGAGGACTGGAGATTTTTTTTTTTGGCAGAGCACCATATCAGAGATCTCATCTGCCACCCTGCGGGTTACCTGTCACCCCATGACAGCACGGAGGACACACAGGCCTGAAATTGGGCGGAATGGACTGTACATGGCGCTCCCTCTTAACTCTCTGTGAAAACGCACCATGGGGTCAGAAAGTCCATTCCAGAACTCTGGAAAACAGAAGAATGCTAATCGATATTGTGAGGATGAAAAAAAAAAAATTTGTTTACGCCGAGGTGCATCTTTACAGTCCCAGTGACATGACAAATTGCAGTGCATTTATTTAAAAATAACTGATTACGTATTTTATATTCTAATGTATTCTCTCCGTCGCTGTGAGTTGCAGTAAGATTCTTCACCTTTGTGGGATCTGCAGGAGATGGTAGAATGCCCTTTTAACAAATTTGTTAAAACACAGCGGCTTCAGTGGGGAATGGGGAGCTTTTACTTTGCCAGGTCAGTAATCACAGCTAATTGAGTAAGTGGACAAAGCTATTGAAAATACCCACGGGGATGTCTCCTCCATTTACACTCATGAAGTCTACAACACTTACATTGCCTTATGTCATGTAGGCTGAATTACCTAAGTCCAGCCATCTCACAGTTTTATTTTAATGGCAGCCCATCTGAAAGCTGGTATTACAGCTTAGAGTCTTTTGGGTCATTCTTCAAATATTGAACTTCGGTTCCGTTTTCATTTTTTTTCAGTTCCAATTGCCCCCATCAGTGTGAAAAAGAAAACTAAGAATCCATGCACCTGATTGCCAATTGTTTATTTTCTGTCTACACTAAGACATTACAGTCAATTTAAACAATCGACCATGACACCAGTTTCCTTCAATGCAGGGAACATTGCAGGTTTCCAGTCATTAAAAACCATTAAAGAGAATATGTGCCGTAGATTCATTGGTAGTTTTCAAGTTTATTGCTCAATTAAACGAAGCGAAACCACAGAGACTATTTACTCCGTTTAAATGTGTAACATCAAGTGAACATTAAGCACAGAGAAGTTCCCAGACCCTGCTGATTGGCTAATGAACAGGCAGTTGGAACCTCAGTTTTAAGGAGATTAGGGGGGCTTGTGGATCAGCTTAAGACCAGGGACGAGACAAGCACCCAGGCCTGACCTTTTTCACAGTCAGACTGAGGAGATTGTGCTGCAAATCACCAACATGGAGTGGAGCATGTTTGAGCAAGAGCTAAAAGGCTCAGTGGACCTGCAGGACAACACTTGATAACTTATTAAAAAACTAAAAAAAAAATGTTAAAAAAAAAAAAATCCTGCTCCTTAACGCCGTAAACATGGTTTAAGATGTTTCTTAAATACTTCATGTTTCCATGGCATTCAGTAAATTTCCAACCTTTTCAAATGTTGAAGAAAAGACACAACTCACAAGTATACAATTTTAACTGTGGGGAAAAATGACATGCATATACATTATACTTTTATAATTCTACCTAAGAGTATACAGTTTATTCTGTAATATAACAGAGACAGGGAGAGACACAGAGAGAGAAAGAGCTTGCTCAACCAGTCGCCCCACAATTTTTAGCGCAATCATTTCCATTGTATCTGCGTTTTGCGTAAAACCTTGAAACACTTCCCTACAACACTGATCACAGACCAACCATTACTTTAAATCTAAACTGCTGCACTGCATGTCGTATTCCAAGGCTCAGCCTGGAATGCACCGTTTGCCTGAGTGGCACTCCACAATGTGGAAGACTCACTCCACTACTGTAGGTGGTAGACTATTTGGCAGCTGATGAAAAGTAATTTTTATTTCCCCTGCAGTAGGGAGTAATTAAAATGCAGGCAAGCTGCGCCTGTTTCTCTTCATAATTTATCCATAACTTTAGATACCAAATAATAATCCTGCTTTAAAGGGATGTAACTTTGAAATATTCATGGTAGATTAATTAAATGCATGTTTGCATCTTATTTTTTGAGCCCTTGGCACTGTTGTGCACTTTGGCCGAACTCAGTTTATGTAATAAGTACTTTTTACTGTGAATTTGTGTGACGGATCAGTTAGTGCAGTGTGTAGTGTGTGTGTGTGTGTGTGTGTGTGTGTGTGTGTATGTCTGTATATGTTTGTTCAAGCTTGCTTTTGTGCATGCGAGTGTGAGCAGATCATTAAAATGTGCCCGTGACAAAAAAAAAAGTTCTGCACTTATATAATATGTAACATGAAAGCATATTTCTGGAGGAAAAGTGAGGGCGGAACTTGTATATGCAAAGAAACTCTTTGGAAGCTGTGAAGATTTGTAAAATCAAAGCACATCAAATGTAATACAATGCAGGACTTCTCAGAGGGCACCAGCTTCAAATATTCTAAAGTCTAACAGCTATTGTTAGCTATTGTTACATTTTGACCTGAAAATGCATGTATATAAAGTGTATATGTAGTGTTAGGATGGGAAAGTAAGCCTATTCTGAGCCGTTCAGATCCTCGTCACTGAGGCAGCAGAGTGGTGTAGAGGATTGTGGGTTCAGTCCCCATACTGTTGTACCCTTAGGCTGGGATTCAATCAAAACTACTTTGTCATCTTAAGGAAAGGTGTAGTAAAACATTGCCAGACTGATCCAAGTAGAAGTATGTCTCAGAGCTGGCTGCAGAGAATTATGGTATGAGGGTGCGATTTTTACCAAGCACTGACAGCGTAGATTGTGTCCTATTAGATGTGTGGTTATAAACGTCCAAACTGCTTTCAGCTGAAACTAATTGTTTGGGGTTGGGAAGAAGTCTGTCTTTTCATTGTTTGTACATTTTACACAGCAGTGCAAAGAAAAATACCATGGAGAAAGTTACACCATGAAAAATGAGTCCAACACAACCAGTCCCAGTAATATTATAATAACACAAAGGTCATTTAAAACCACAACCTCTAAAAAAAAAAGCTCTTTGTAAACTTAGACTGTGACCTATTAAACTTTAATTGTATATTTAGTACACATTGGTTGCATGCTATGATTTTTTAAATTTTTTTATTATTATATATTGTATATTGATTTCATGCAAGCGCTACAGGTCATGTATCTGTTCTGTTGCTTGCTGTTACGTTGGAGACAGGCAAAAAGGTCCTTTATGTAGAAGCTGTCACTTTCCTTTTAAAAATCTGTCTCACCTCCAGCCTGAGCGCCCTTAATTTCAGGCCAAACCCTTTCCTGTTTACAACATTTTGGCTGCCATTTAGTCAAATTGAGCTTAGCTGAGGAGAGACTAGCGCTGTCTGATATAACAAAGAAACTACAGCAACTAACTGATGAAATACAATCTCTGGCAACAGACTAAGGACCACCTAGCTAGCATTGTTTAGCTAACTTAAAGCTATTCATCCCTCATTAGCTAGCTAGTTACATTATTTAGCTAAGCAATGGAGAGAGAGACACTATTGTTTCTGATGGAGAAGGTAGCTAGCGTGTACTGTTTCCAAATTAATAGAGGAGAGGTCAGCTACAACAGCAGACAATGCAGCCCTGCTGGTTCGAAGAGTTTGTTCTTCAGACGCAGACTCAGAACATGTTTGTAAATCAGGTTTTAGCCATAGTCTGGACTCTGTGTTCCAGCGTCTTTATTAAAGATGTTCGTGGACGCTGACCGGCCATACCATCAGTGTCTCTACAGAATGTATTGTGTGTGTGACCCCTTTTCCACCAAGGCAGTTCAAGGGCCGGTTCGGAGCCGGTGCCTAATCTCAAACCAGTTCTTCACGTTTCGACAGTCAAAGAACCGGCTCTCGGCCAGGAAAACTGGTTCGAGAGCGGCACCAACACTTTGCTGGTCTAAAACCAAGAACCACTTACGTCAGGGGCTGGGTGCGGGATTATCGTGACCAACAAGACCAACTAAAACTTTGTGACTGCCATTTTTTAAAAAAACCAAAGCTAGTGTAGCGCCTAGTCTGCCTAAAAGGAAGAGCGAGCTAATAATTTCTCACATCAATGTTACGAACGAAACAATGATGGCTAGCTAGCTGGCCTTGGTAACAGTAACCTTGGTAACAGTAACAGTAACCTTGGTAACAGTAGCTAACGTTAGCATGCTACTTCATAACATTGCCGAACGTAATCGCCTTCCATAGCAATGACGACGGGCAGCACAAATGCATTGGACCAGTCATGTTTGGATGCCAATGTAGGCTCGCAAAGCCGGGAGCAACACTTGTAAAGAGACAATGTAGTCCGCCATTTTTGTTGTTGTGCTTGGCACTAGCAGGAAAGCAAGACAATGACGTAATGACGTGGCTCTATGGTGGCTCTCTAGCCCATGGTGATTTAATTACAAAAAGGCCTAAATTTTTAAAAATTGAATTATATTTTCTCTTAATTTGGCTTGGTTGTTTTTATTCCCTTCAAAAACATTTCATGTGTATGAACAGCAAACACTATTCAGTCTATCCACCACTGATTACTTCCTGTAAATCAGTTGGACTTTTTTTTTTATCATGGGGAGCAAAGAACTTTGGTTCAAATCAGCCATTGAGTGACAATACATGGCGTCAGCCCCATTAAGTACCCAGGTTTGGTTCACAAAGCTTCACCTGACCAGTTAAAAATAACACAATGCACACAACACCCTAAGTATATACGTCAAACTAATTAGACTGATGACTGTTATAATGACTCCCTCTCTCAGCACATGCAGACTGTTTGTCTCAATAAACAGGATATTTAAAGATACTTAAAATCTGATTGTTAACACTTCTCTTTCATTTGCATTTTTATGTGTCAGTATGCAAATCAAATCACTTAGGGGTGTAATGTCTTCATTTGCATATACAAACAAGCTGTGTAACCAAAATGCACGTAATACATTAAACACAAAGATCTTACAGCTACTCTTCTAGGCCAAGGATATTTGTATTTCCATAATTTAAAATGTGTTTTTTTTATATCTAAAAGATAGTTATATGTCTTCCATTTTTAGGTCACAAAATTGTACCCTTGGTAATGTACTTGTAAGTTCAAAGCAGATTTCCTGCTGATTCTCTGAGTAACTCATCAAGATGAGCTACTCCTACAAACGGCGCTCTTTTTTCGAACGAGTAACCGAGGCACCAGAGGACCATAAAACACAAAGGGAACCAAAAAAAAAAAAAAAAAACAATCGCACAAAACAAACCTGGTGCTGATTTACATAGCACCTGTGCGGATTCCGACCCGGCCCTGGACTGAGGCAGCTGTAAGTCTCGGGCTTCCTGTTGCTACGACGGAGAAGACTCCAGTCACAGCGGGAGGCTGTGGCCCACTGTGCTGTTTGTTAGCGTACGGCATCTGTTCTCCGTGTCAGAGAGCCGCACCGCCCTCCCACCCCCTCCGCAGGAACACTCCCCGCGGCAGCCCGGCTACGTGCAGAGGCAGCGGGTCACCTCTGCAGGCCGTAGGTGCGAGAGGCTGGAGGAGGGAGCCGAGCGAAAATGTTTGCTCTGTCCCGTGACACGCTGAGCGAGTCGATGCTCTATTGATCCGCGACTGATTGATCGATCGATTTTACTGCAAAGCTGCGCGGCCAAAATGGTGCTTCATGGGACGGTTTGCCCCCCCCCCCCCCCCCCCCGGAAGGCCCTCACAGCGAGTTGTTTTAAGGTCAGAGTGGCACGGACGCTCAACACGCCTGGGATGTGAGAGTTAAAGTGAGGGGTACGGTTTTAACAGAAGGAAACTTGGCACCCAGTGCTACATCACAAACTGTCTTGTTAAAAACTGATTTACTGGTGTGTTGTTCATTCGGCTGGGTTTAAGATGGCTGCACACCCGAAATGAACCACCTGGTTTATAGCAGAGGATCACCTCAAATTTAGCGCAATCCATGGCTCTCCCTTCTGCTTTTTCGTTTTTGGTTTGTGATTGAGCACGGCTGGAACAGGAGTAGCAGGCGCGACATCCCTGGCCAGAGGAAACATGAAAATCTCAGTTTACACTCCGAGACGTTCATGTTTCACATCGGATACTCTTGATCTTCCGTGCGACCCGTTCACGTGTCTCACTCCATGTCAGCAAAGCCTCTAGAGCCCTTCTTCATCTCATGTTGTATGTCTATTTCAAATCTACAAAGCATATGTCCGGGTCTTCCACAAACTGAGAATTCTTCCACAGAAACCAACCAGCTGCAGCACAGCAAAAAATTCACTCTTCTGACTTATAGTATTACTTTTTTTTTTTTTTTTTTTTGCTGTTCCAGTTTTATAGATTGTGATGCAGGTTTATCAGATAATTATTTTTCCCTCTGGCCACGATTTCACAATTAACTTTCCTATCAATAAAGTAATCAAAAATGACTGCAAAACATAAGGTACGCACTGATTGAAGAGGAACTAATTAGTGAATGAGAGGACGAGTAAGAACCAATGGGAATTCAGCCAAACTTTACCATTTGGAAAAATCACAACCACAAAGCTTGGAACAACAACAGAAGCAACAAAACAACAAAGAAACAAAAAAAAAATTTTGTTTTGTTTTGTTTCATGGAAGCCTTTTGAGTGAAATCCACTTTGAGTGGAAATGTTTAAATGGACCGAGGATATATTGGTCAGCAGGCAACTTAAATTTTTTTTTAAAGCATGTTATAACACTAGCTTTTTACTACAGATGCACGTCCGCCCCCCCCTACCCCCCCACCGCCTGCCTGCTGCTGCTGCCACCACTATCGGATAAACTTTAATGTGCTTGTTTAATTCTAAGCAAAAAGAGGTAAAAAACAAAAACAAGAATGGAAGTGTCAACAGAGACACTATGTCTGACAAGGTCAGCATTTACCAACATAAAAAAACGAGCATTCTTTCAACTAGCAAAACGCTAGCTTTCATATGTACTTGTAATGGCATTCTAAGAACAACTAGCAAAGATATGTGATAGGTTAGCTGTATTTGCTCTGTAAAAAAAACAGAAGGTCACGTATAATTTTGCTGCAATTTACGCCGGTCCTTCCAATTAGCAGTCGGGTGTACACATGGCAGTGTCGGCAGGGAAGCGTTGTGAATGAAATTGGACCTGACTGCCTCACATCAGCCCCCAGTGTGAACTAGATTGATTTACTCGCAGGGAAGCCATCCTGCTCCATCCTATAAATGTTTTTGGTGTTATTTTCAGCGGCAACATCGCCCAGCCAATCGATAACACTCCACTTTGTCCTTACACTATGGTAAATGCGGGGAGCCCCGCTGTTGTAATACGATTGCATCGAGTGCCATCTATGTAGCCTTCGAAAAAAAAAAAGAGGTGGAGAAAAAAATTCACAATGACAAAATACAGATGGACTCAGTTTGCTTAATTCGAGGAATTGCGGCGTGTGTAATCCAACATGTCATGAAAGGCTGGGATCTATGAAGTTGACCGAAATAGTTTAAGACCTCCCAGGGACCACCTGACGAGGATGAATTAGCAGGATAATGCGACCCGGTTTTAAATAGACAGACATATGGCATTTGTGCCTCCACAGACTCTGGTTAATGGTAACTGAGATCCTTCACCTTAGAAACATGGTTAGGCCGTATCTGATACCTCTGCGGTGAAAGGTTTATGCGAGTCACGGGAGAGACAGAGCCATGTCTGAATCTGTCTATCCCTAGATTGTTTGTTTTTTTTTAATTCCCTCTGTCTTTTTACACGGTAATGGCAGCGAGAGAGAGAGAGAGAGAGAGAGAGAGAGAGAAAGAAGGCAGTTGCATGACACTCGTCTTCCTGTCAGCATCAATTATATAGAGGAGCATGGAATGCGGTTTATCTCGGGGGGGCAGTCACGAAGCTGGCAGTGGACATAGTAATGACATTGTGACAAGCGTGGCTGGAGGTGCATGTGGGGGGGCGGAGGGTGTCGTTAGGAGTTTGGGTTGGGCCGGTCATGGCCCCCTAACCCCCCCCCCCCCCACACACAGGGTGAGCTGACTCAGAGAGAAATAGAGATAGAGGGAGAGAGAAAGAGAGGGACATGCAGTTGTCAGCAGGTCAGCGGGTCAGGAACGAGGCCCATACGGGCAGAGGCTGTTCTGAGCCACGCATGTGCCCATACATACACGTGCATGTGGACATTTTAACCCAAAAGAGAATGAGCCCACCCCATCTGACAACCGTTTCAAAGGCATCATTGTGTCATTAAAAAAAAAAAAAGAAAAAAATCCCTTTGAGACTCTGATGTTATCCCTCTCTAACACACCCAGTAATATCGCTTTCTCCTTCACCCTGAAATCTCAGCATGGATCATGAGTTTGAAAAGCTTCCCTGACACTCGGGAAGTAGCTGTGATAGAAACGCACCACTGTTTATTTGACATTTGATGGTCTACGTGCATCGCACATCCTTGTTCCATAGAATGACAGCTCAAGGTTGGCTCTGCTCCTTTGCAATCTCGCCATCCAGACAAAGCTAAGGTCCGTGTTAACAGGACTATAAAAATGAGAACAGAAAACCCACTTTGTTTCAGAAAATCCAAACTGTGTTTATTGTAGTGTATACTATGCAACACCTTTTGCTTTACCTTCTGCTTTCAGTAAATCAGGGCGCACTGAATAAGTACCCCCTTTTCCATAGCACAGACGCCAATAACTGCACCTGAAGCATACACGGGTCGCACCCTTTTTTTGGGGCTTGTTCTTTTTGTTATTTACCTTGCAGTCACTCTGCGTGTCATCAGTTTTTTTTGTGATGTGTAGCTTTGTGCACTGCAGACAGGTGGGGCCACCTTCTCCCTTTCCACACATTCCCAGTTCCAGTGTTCTAATGATTCTGCCAAAACAATGGAACCTAACTAAGGACAAACGTTCTGCAGTCACAGAAGGGGAATGTTTGCGGTATTTGATTTCAGCACGATAAGTGATCTCCCCAGAGCAGACAATTAATATTTAACCTGATATGCCGAGGGAACGGACACAGGGAGAGGCGAAGGCACGTAACAATGGGAGCAATTAAATTTTTTGCGAGACGAGACCATTCAAACCAGGACCATAAGTCATCTTTTGGCAATTGAAAGTGACAGTTACCAGTCTCAGAGCTAAAAAAGTTAAAAAAAAAAAAAAAAGTTCTCCTTTCCTTCTATTCGTGGTGGAGACTCCTGTAACAGCTGCCCTTTGTTGCTTTGTCAGCCAGGAACACTTATATTGTGTCGTATCCCTTTCTCAAAAGTGCTGGAACGCAGTGCTGGACATATGCATTTCAGTTGGATTATGTTTGGTTCCCCTATATTGCCTTAAAAATTTTTGCTACTGTATTTGCAAATGGAGCTGTTTCTCTGTCACTAATTGCTCTTTAATTGATGGTTGTTCCTTGTGTGACCTTCTGGCACCCCCTCTCCTTTTAAAAGCTCTTAAGTGAAATGTAACCTTCTCCCCAAATTATTCCCGAAAAGCCCCCCAGGGGGAACCTAACGTCTTGCCCTTTTCCATGCCTGACCCTAATAATATCTCGAAGGAAACATTCCAACGAACAAGGCAGCAGGTTACACACAGAGACAGTTTTACTCCTTCCAAATATACCGTGCGTACTTCTCAACAATGACCTTCTCTCCGAAGTTGAAGGGAAGGCTGCATTTGTTGCACCGTACAGTATCCCTTCTCATTTCACTATCTTATCCTCAGAAATGCATAGCTAATCCTTTCATGCTGTTGGCTTTCGGTGGAATGTTTGAAAATGTAACCAGAAAACAGATGGGGGTTTTCTTCTTTTTTTTTTCCACTATTTCATCAGGGCTGTTTGCAAATACAATCACATCGTATCTCTGTCAAAAAGAAACTTTTCAGTGCTCCCATTGCATTTTAGGTAAAGTATTTAAAAAAAAAAAAAGATGTACGTCTGATGGCTCTTTCTCCTCCTCTCGCTCTCTGTTAAAGTAAACATGACACCACTGTGCATTGACCATGTTACGCTGCCAGAGGAATTTCACAAAACACAAAAACAAATCAGTACAACAACATAAACTTTAGCAACACACACTTTGCTAGCTGAAGAGCCTGCAAAACATACTGTTGTGATATACTCAAAATTACTCCCTTAAATTATTGGTTGAATTTCCCAAAGAAGTCATTTTTGTTTGCTTTAAATATAATGTTTATTATCATTGTCTTACACAGTGGCTGATTTAGCTAATAGTGTAATGTGCAGTAACACTGTGGGTAACACAAATATTTTAAAATTATTACTGCTATAGTTCATCAAAGAGGAATCAAAAAAGCTAAGCAAACTGTACATTGAAAAGTTGATTTTTTATCCCCTTTCTGCAGAGAGATGTGAATGAATCAGAGAAAACAATATCCACAAGAGCTTCAGTAGTAAGCAGCAGTAGTAATTTTATTTTAATTTACCTATGTAGTAGTCATTTCAGTATCAGAACTGTCATTGACATCATTTGTAACAAAGTCATGATAATTACATCATACCTCCCTCAATTTTTTTCATTTTTATAATTCAAAGGAAAGTTTCACTTGAACATTTTTTTGCTGACAAATGCAAGCTTCTCGATGGAGGGTGTCTCCTTTGGGTGAGTATCATATGGATTAACATGGAAAGTCCATTTGACTAAGCTGAATATGAATTATCAATGCATGCTGTCCCTGGAGAGATATAAATACACACGCAGTGTAAAAATTCTTGTGCATTTCTGAAACGCAGAATTATGCCCTTGTGATGGGTTATTTCTTTATTTATTTGGACTTTTCCCTGTGTTCGGGGTCCCGTCAACTCCTCTGAGCTGCCAAGGGAAAATGGTAAACATTTTTAGAGCCGATGCGCACATTTCTATCTGTCAGCCTGCGACTCTGCCCACACGGAGCTCTCCATATATTTCTATTACTGAGGCTCTAAAAATACACAGCGGAGCCATTTGATTCTCAGGCCTGCAAAGACCTGGCTTGGCCGTGTAGAGAGCCTGGGAAACACACCATTAGATAGATTTGAGGAAGACAGATGACCAGAGTCGGGCTCCAGGCAAAAAAAAAAAAAAAAAAAATGGAGGGCGCGTGGTGTGGGGCATGTTTTGGTCACGGAGATATTCGACTATCAGGGAGTGGTTTGGGAAAGGCTGTCACCAGGAGAGAGTGCAACGCGCAGACAGATAAGTTGAGGAGGAAGGCATTAGAGAGTGAAATCCGGGGTATGGGGGGTTGCGGGTGGGGGGTGGAGGGGTTTTTGGGGGGGGGGGGGGGGATAAGGTCTCACTCCGATGGAACACCAGGGACGATTAAAACATGACTAGAGGCAGAGGGGGTGGAGCGTGGGGGAGGCCATGGACTGTGGGAGGGAGCTAATACCACTTATCAGGATCACAAGGAGGTTTGGGGGGGGTGGCGGGGGGGTCGGGGCATGGCCAATTTAACACATGGAGAAACACACAACGCTGGATCCACTCAAAGATGACTGGAACAATGAATGACTTTGTTTTTTTTTCATTATCAGCACCTTTGTGTATTGTTGAATGTTGGATCTGTGTAAATGTGTTACAGAGTATATGTTTGAAATACTTAGCTTGCGGACGTTTCCTAATAAGTGAGATAAGCGCCCACCTCAAATCTAGCACATGCACCTACTTTTTTGTCTTGTAACAGGATGCCTTTTTTAGTAGACTAAGTGGGGAATTCTGTACATTAGCATGGGTTACATTTCTACTTTTTCCACTATCAGCTGTGCAAGAACGGAGATTAATGCTATGAAACAAGGAAAAAAAAATGCTCCAACAGGGTATTTGAAGGGACTAACTTTACCATGGTCTGGCTTTTTTCCACTTTCAAAAATATTCACAGATAGATCTTCATCATGACAAATAATTTCCAGTTTAAATTTTTTGTGCACGTTCACACGACTCCCACTCTCCCACAGACCCGGCTTTGCTCACGAGTAAATCGAACATAAATCCCGGGCGCAGACTCGGGCTCGGCTTCGGTTCGAGGTCCAGAGAATTTGTATTCCGCCCGACCAGGGGCCATATATCTGCAATCTCTGGTGAGGTGGAAAGCAAAGTCATTACTGGAACAAGTGATTTCTCTTTCAGGCTGGTTCATGGGTCAATTGCTCTTTCCCATTCTATTACAGCGCAGAATTTGTGAGACCGGGGCTTCTTCCAGCGATCCTCCATTCCCACGCATTCTTTTGGGCTATTGAATCCTCCATCAGGACACAGTTTGCTCTTAGGCTCTTGCCGTATTGTGTTTAACTTTATTGATTCTAAGGAGGCAGGAGATCCTGTCATCTGGCAGTGGCCCTCTGTTTTTTCTAGATTTATAAAAACCCCTTAACAAAAGCCTCGTTTAAAAGAAAATAAAACTTTTTTTTTGTCATTTTTGTACTGAACAACTGCCACCTGTATTCGGTTTATAAAATAGGTTTTATTGATTTATTGGTTTTTATTTTAGTAGCCATATCTGTGTCTCTGTCTTGGTTTAGTCTGAGAGTCCACCACAGGTGTTATCTGAAAAAGTCTGGACCACTAGATAATTAGAATTATAGAAGCAATTCTGTGAACATATTTGTAAATTCTATGTAAATCGTGTGAAAAAATTAATTGAAAAAACTTTTTTTTCATGTGCTCATATTTGAAATATTATGGCGGTATTCGATTTTTTTTATATATTTAATTTTCATAAAATCATTACTGGCTAAAAGGTAAACTAAAGCAGGCCCAGGAAAATGTGCAACACGTGTGTAAGTACATTTGTGGTTTAAGAACACATGCTGTAAAATATGGAAATTACAAACAGTCGTGATTCCCGGGTTTTAAAAAGCACCATGAAGGATCTCAAGTTTCACTCACTGCTATTTTATTTTGTTTCAATTTTTTGTCCTTGCTTCTCATTTGGGACTTTCTGCAGGTACATAAGGTCAACTAAGATTTAAACAATAATACACCGATGGATGTAAGGACAAATTCAGACTGAATCCATTGGTTAGTAAATAAGAGTAACTCTGAATTAAGGACAAATTACAAAATAAGAGGATTAGACACCCCCTCAGGTAAAATTGTTAATCCCCCTTACAAAATTAATACCTTAACCATGCCCAATGATCTCCGCTGTAATGAACTGTGTTGAACCACAATGTTTTGCTAAAAGCAAGGAACATAGGATACATGCAGAGGTGATATTTTTGCTATTTTTGTACCAGGAAATATACTTTTCTGCGGTTTCCTGTGGGGATGCACTTCCTATAACTACCTGTATGCCTTTTATTACTTACACATAGATTGCTTTATTGCCAAAATAAACTAAAATGTTGCTCATATTTCATGCAGGAATATGTGATATAAGGAAATGTAATTTAAAGCAAAAATTTTCTGAACAAAACAACAGCAAAAAAAAAAAATTGCACAGTATTGTGGTTATCTCCAGACTTTCAGAAAGTAAGCAATGCTACAATGAGTTATATATATCATCCCAGTAGTTATGAACTTTGTGTAACCCAATTTAAAATTAGAATAATTTTTTTCATGATTAAATAAGACTAGAATCATCAAAGGCAATTCAGGGCTACGATGGCAATGCTTCATGACCCATCCGCAAGGACAAATTTACATTCAATAAAACTTTCTAAAAGGACTTTGTTTTTTCCATCAATGAGTCTGCATTAATTGTTTTTTTTTTTGCTCCTTTTTAAAACTTGTACTTGTTTTACACTGAGGTGCAATTTACTTGGGAGAAAGGTCTCATTAAATTCCACCTGCCGTAAACATAACCATAAATAAACCAATAGAACGGCATTGTATTTTTGCTCCCCACCGTAGTGGTTTCGCTCAATAGAGACCATTGTCAGCCCAAAGGAGCAAAATCACTGGAGCAGTAAGGTGGTGAGAGAGAACTGGTTCAGTTGGCTCCCAGTGGCTCAGAGCTGGCTTTCTGTTGCAACCTTGTTTGTGCTCCTCTCTCCTGAGATAGTGACTTTTAGAGGACTCGTTCCATATACCTGCATCCCTGTTGATTTGTCCTCAAGTCTTTGGAGTAAGAAACGCTGACATGTTAACGTGGGTGTAGCGGTAAAGCCGTGAGGAATATTAATGTTCTCTAACTGCGGCTGTCTCTCATGTTACCGCATGGGTCTCGCCAGTGCCCTGGCTTCGGCTCACCGCGGAAACATCCCTCAAAGTCCCGCAATGGCAGGAACGAGAGGTCACCTAACAGGCGTATTACATCACACCATCCCTGTTGGGCTACCCAATGCTGACCCTTTTAAAGGCATTTGTGTAAACACAGCTGCGTTGTTGACATTAAAGGGTTTGCCGCTTTGAACTGCAGCCTGAGTTATCTGAGGTCTTTGCTGTCCCCGTCAGAAAACACATGTACCCTTCAAAACAAATGTGGGCCCTTAATGTCAAATTAGCCCCAAATGTAACCGTATCCTCTTGAAGCTCTGGAGAAATAATTCATGGTCTTTCACCATGACTACCAGCAAAAAGAGCGTAATTGCATTTGATGTGAGGAGGGTCCAGTGTACACAGTGTAGCCATAGATGACATAGCATTTACTGCTCATAGCAATCATTGCATATCAACATCCAAAAGGGAATCAATGTTTATTAATACTGTTATGGCTGGAATTCAATCTTACAGCTTTAGATTGCCCTTCCCTGTGACAAAAAATTGTGTTTTCCGATTGTTATCATTTGATGTCTTTAGCTACTGCTGAACATACTGGGTAGCATAAGAATAAGATTAAGACGTTTGGAACAAACAGAAATTGGAAGAAAACAAGAGAATTGAAGCAACCCAAATGCACAAAAAATTACAGTATACAGTGTCTGGATCACCTGCTAACAAGATATTTTAGACAAACTGAAACCATGAGTTTTAAAATATATATATATAACTGTATTGTAAAAACATGTCATGTAAAACAATATATAGAATGTTTATGTTCTGTGGCGTACACCCCAGTGTAAACTCTCCAAGGACGCTGTGTCACATTAAGGCTGCATTGATTATCAACATCCCGAGAAACCAAAGGCATTAACTGAATCATGAGGCACACGGCCTGGTAGATGGAGATGTGCACGTCTCTACAGTCAGCACCACAGCCTTCTCGGGGCTTCCCGTAAGGAGAAAACGGAAAGTCTGTGTAGTTCAAAAAAAAAAAAACACACTAATTTGATGGTATTTTGTACTCTCATATTTGGCTTGGCGCGACCCCAGATGATTAATGTGGCCACAGAACTGACAGACAAAGATTCTGTGTAGCGTTGATGGTCTGTTTCACTTGATAATCAGGTGGGGCTGTGTGATTGATTCTTCCCGCTTGCGCATTCCTCTGTTTTTTAACACAGCCTTGCTACTGTTTCAGATTACCTGGTTTGTTAGAAAATGCCTCCCAGTTGGTGGTTTTTTTATATGTATAATGGTAAATTGTCTGCTTGCCACCACATATTTCTCCATCTGGAAAGTTTTATGTAGACATTCCCTTTCCAGAACGTTTCATATACATTATGTGAAAATAATGCATTTTTCAGAGCAATGGCGATATGTTACTTCCCGCGGTTTCCTTGTAAACAATGTCTGCTTTCCAGAGTGAGAAAATATTTCATGATAAAAAGTATTATAATCGGTGTATCACAGTTGTGTTTCTGCTGTTGTTGTCTGAACTCTGAGACATCATAGGCATCCATGTTGTGAATTAATGCAAAAATATGTAATGAAAAGAAAACAAAACAAAACCTTCCAAAAAGCTGTGTGTAAAATATAAAATATAAAGACACTTGCAGGGCACCTTATTGCCTTCAAGTCAGATTTCTGTCATGTCACAGAGAGAGAAAAAAAAATTCTTCATTTTGAAAGATTCTTCTTCATTTGAAAAAAAAAGCTGAGTCTGCAGTTTTGTTCTGAGCAAAAATATCATGACACAATGCAATGTCAAACAAACCTTTAATCATAAGGTTCACAAAGACTATACAAAACTGTCAGAAATGTCTGCCACAACACCTTCTTCTTTTCTTCTATCCCTTCTTATTGTTATCATTAGTATTTCAGTGTACCGTGCAGTGTACACCCCAACATATGATTCACTCCCTTCCCCGTCCCATCGCAAAAGGTTCAGTTCTTGGTTCTGATTATTGCACCCTATGGCATTCCAAAATCCAAAATGTTACTTATTAGTGGTTTGGAGAGATGGAAGATAAAATAAGTAGTACAAGAAAAAAATAGCCATTACTCATTAGATCCCAAACGCATATTTCCATTGACTGATTAGATCGGTTACAAATGCCAGCTGTTGCACCTCAGCGCTTTTGCTAAGTGCACCGCTTCTATGTATCTGATGAATCCTGTCTGATAATGAGTGCTAACTAGCCTGCGAATTAGCGTACATTTCAGTCATTAAACCCCCACAGTCTTTTTTTTCATGATCATTCATCAGCTCAAAATATTCAGGGAAGAGAGGGAGAAAGAGAGTGGTGGATGGGTGTGCCAGTCCGTCTTTAAGCAGACCAAGGTGTTTCTTTCACAACTGAATTGCTATGTTGGTAGAGTTTCGTCTGTTCTGCTGAGTGTCTCACTATTATCAGGACAAATCTGAAGACACAGCTCTTCCACACTCACCTAAATTCAATCATAGTTTCGCACACTTTTACCTCCACCAGCTAGCTTACACCTTGTCTGGCCAACTATTGAAACTTGGTCATGCTGCCCTTCTAATATTGTTGACTCCTTATGTGGCTTTTTGCTGGTGTTGTACTCTGCCTTGCTTTTGATAAAAGTGTCTGCCAAATGAATAAATGTAAATGTAAGTTAGATTATGTTGTTATGCTGAGTGCTGACAGTCAACAGGTATCGTGCTCTCTACAACTCAACAGTATCAGAACCAGTTAAAAAGTGTTTCTCTCAGATTAATTATTTAACAAGTATTACATGTGTATATGTACTATTTTGTTAAAAAAAAAAAAAAAAAACAATGTTCTAAGACAAGGGTCTCCTGCAGAACATGGTTCCCCTGCACATGGAGCTGTGTGCAGGCTCACACTTCTCCCCCTGCCCTGAGACAAAGGAAAATGGGGCGGTTATGATACCCAATCAGCATGATGTTTAGCCATCTTGCATGAATTAAAGGGGGTTAGATGATGCTTTGTGTTCTTGAGCCACTGAGGCCCAACAACAAAGAGGGGTTCTGTGAGCAACACTGTCCAATCAGAAAGCTGCGTGCACAGGCCCGGGCCAGAGAGCACAGAAACACCTCTCTGTTTAGGATTACTGGAAGCAGAGACCTTGAAATGCAGGAATAGAGCATGCCGTAAACCGAATTTAAAATGATACATGTGATTACAAAAAAATGTGTTTTATATTGGCTTCTATGCCAATTTGAAAGTAAGTCTCTTTGTCCTAAACTATTTTCACAGAGTTGAGGCACATATTTTGCCTCAAGGCTAGAAGTTTTGAATATCACCTTTTGTACATTTGGCATTGTCGTATATTTTTTTTTTTTTTTGTCTAAGGGACTCCAATGTATTCTGTTTCAACTTAACCACCTTGGCAAGTAAAAGGTATTTAAATAAATATGCACCACCTTTAGTCAACAGTATTTGCGTGTTTTAAATTATTCCTGTTCCAATTGCATGTATTTCCTTTTATCCAATAAGTTAAAGGAAGAATCACAAGATTGTAAATTGAGAAGTGCCACAGAATAACAATCTTAAATTATCACGGCCACCCTATGAGAGTCTCTTCAGACAGCAGACAGGCACTTAGAGGCAGTGTACATCTGGCAGATGTACATTAGATGAGGGCGTGATAAGTAAGCTGACACCAAGGCCAGGATTCAATCAACACCAGCATGTCATCTTAAGAGAAAATGCATTTTAGTGAAAAAAAAAGTTGTCCTATATTAATCCAGCACCCTTTCTCAGGAAAGTGACTTTTTCGAGCCATAGAGAAGCACAGTAAAGGAAGTGGGATTGTGCAGACAATCACAGCGATCATATCACTCGGTAATTGGCATAATAGATTGCTTTCCATTGGACATGCTGTGGGACAGGTGATTAGACTGAGCTGATCTGCCTGAATGCGGTCAAACTATTTTCAATGGCGCTGCATTGTCACTTACAGTGGCTTGGTGGTTTTGATATAATCCCACCCCAAATGGTAGCTCATTGGTCATTACATATTAATGTGAGCATATGATGGGGGGTGGGGGCAATTGACTAAGAGTCAGGAATAGTGGTAACTCAACTCTTGCCTCTCACAACTTCAACTGACCCGAACACAGCAGGTTCATAGACATTTTGCATCGTTTTCAGGTCAAACTATCACCATCAGTTATACGGAAGCTGGCTTTAATTGATTAACCCCTCCTTTTAGACCCTAGATGCATCAGTATATTCTCTGACATAGACGTCTCTCTGTCTTGTTTCAATCTTATTATAAATCTAAGAGTTCCAGATGCAGAGACTCAAGTAGGAATTTAAAGCTTGTTTTAAACAAACAGACCACTGAACTCCATCAGAACTGGAATGGCTTTTTTTTCATTTAACCACAGCTTCCAAACCCAACTAAGATCTGTGCACTTTGCAGTTGGCCCGTAATGTCTTGCTGTCCAACATGAGTTCCAAATAATAGCAATGATGCAGAAACATCAACAACGCCTGCTTCAGAGTTTGCCTATGATGAAACAAGCGGGACTCACAACACCCCTGGGAACACTTACCATTTTGGTGTCTTGAAAGGAAGCAGGAGAAAATGCAGCTGGCTATTAATTATCATGGCTAGATCAGCAGATTTAACATGCCGAGGATGAAAGTGTCTCTATAACCATTGTCTCTGGGCCTCTGTTTTTTTTCTTCTTCTTAGCTTCTTTGTGTGGGAACTTTTGTCTTTGTTAAATTGCGTAAGGGGTCCTCACAGAATTACACCCACCCGTTGCCTGGAAAAGAGCTTGCTATTCAGGGAGTGCTGGAGTCAGCAGCGTCTGTCATTCTATGGGCTGAATCCCTCTTTGGCCGCACGATGCAGGTGGACAGCAACACATCCAACAAAAAACCCTGGTGAGGGTTGCGCTGGATAATATACTGTGTTACAGCAGGCTGGGCTGACACTGTTGCTCATTCAGCTTGAATGGATACACTTTTTTTGTGGTGGAAGTCAATCTGGGTAAGAGCATCTGCTAAATGAAGGTAATGTAATGTAGACACTAGTGTGGAGACCCAAAATGAATATAAAAAAGGGATAAAATAATTTAGCCATGATTAAGATGCTGATCCATTTTTATTATGTATATTTATATTTTAACAAGCGGACATCTTTAAAAAGAAATATTATATTGACTAATAATATAACAACCATTTCTCATTTTACCCACTGCTGAACAGCTTTGCTGTATAATAGATGCATTATTTGCAGTACAAGATTTTTGTGACTGGAGATTAACAAAAGAAAAAAAAATCACTCCATTTTTCTTTTTGTAAAATGATGAAAGCCTCCTTTTTAAAAGAAATGGATGGATTATTCTTTCCGCAGAGTACCGGAAAAAGCAGAGCGCTCTGACTGTTTCGGTCTCTGCTGGTCAAATGGCCCACCAGCCTGGTTCTGAAAGGAGGCTCTGCAGAGAGAACACAGTGCCGGTGGAGCTGCCTCTCGAACCCCTGTCTGAGGGTTCCCCCCCACCCCCCCTCAATCCTGGACACAGACTCTGTGGCATTTCTTCCCTCACTCCGGCCGGTTGTTCTTGGCTGAATGAAAGCGCTGAGAAAATAAAGAGATCTAAATGTCAGCAGGGAGGCTGAGTGCATTCCTCTCGCCGTGTCCTAAGACCGGTCACCCAGAACAACTTGTGATCCCGGGACAAAGCTGACGACGGCAGGTGGCCACATGAAGAAATTTTCCTCCCAGAATTAGATACTATCCTGGGGAAGAGCCATTGAGTCGGGGATAATACCCCCCCCCCCCCTTCTCCTGCTGGGTCGAGTAGGATTTTCATTTCAGTTTCTTTACACGACAATGCTTTTCATCTAGTCGGGCTACGATGACAGCGCTCAGGCAGGAAATAAATAGAAGCAGTTGAAAGGCGGAATTGTCCCTTGAACCTGCAGCATTCCCTGACATCCCTATCCTTCCTTCCTTCCTTCTCACCCTGCAGATGAACACACGCACACATATGTGCATGCACATGCGCGTGTGCATACACATACACACACACACACACACACACACACACACACACACACACACATACACACACATGGTGTAATGAAGATACATGGAGGGGCCATCCGCAGATATACAGATGTATTCAGCTCAGGCTGGCCGGGCCTTCCTTCCTTGCCTTTTGGAAGATATTTTCTGAGGTAACATAAATGATGCATGAGAACGGAAAGGTCACCCTCAAAATCCAAAGTAAAATAGCTTTTTTGTCACAGAGGAAATGTCATTGTGGGAAGTTATTCATTGCTCTGTTTAGTAGTTTATTTACCTGAAAATTCATTGTTCTACAGAGTGGTAAATAAGCAGTTATACGTGTTGTTTAAACCAGGCTTCTCAATTACAGATATATTGTGAGGCTCCATTGTACTCTCTTTTGGCATTAAATCATGCAGATGGAAGGTGATCCAAGAACATGCTCTTAGTCTCAGATAAAGTCCCCTGGAATATATTACCCTATTTTCCTCTAAATTAAGTTTTCCTCAAATGGGACACCAACAAGCCAACTTTCAATCCCCATGCATGTGTATAGCATTACAAGGGCTCAGCTTTTACTTAAATTATACTTAACCACAATTCAAAAAATACATCCTGCTACTGTGTGTTTTGAATTATTCCACATTGTTGTTCTTCTGTGTCATACTGCATCAAACGTTGTGTCTGGAAATCTCCGCAGATCCCATTGTTAGAAATTCAGCCGGGGGATGGTGAAAGCAGAAACAACTACATGGAATTCAATGCTAAACGCAGTCAAACTAAAATTTTAAAGACTGAATCAAACAAAGAATGCAAAGCGTGGTGGGGGAAAAAAACACCAACATTTGACTGAGACTAAATGTGTTTTTTTTTCCTTTTTTTCCCAGTGAGCATTAACCTATGATGTGGAAAACCTGGGCAAGCGTGCTTCCAGGATTATGCATTCTCTCTGTTGCAGAGTGGCTGTACAAAACTGTGTAGCACCAACCAATTCCCAGCCCAGTTTCACTAGTCTGTCTGCAAACAGCAGTGACACAAGGCTGGAGTCAGCCAATCTGGTGTCACGGTTTCACCTTTCCCGGATCATTTGCTGGCTAACACCTGATACTTTCATGTTGCTAACTCACAGGCTGCCCACAATTGCTTTGCCAAATGGCCTGAGACCACCTATTCTGCAGGTCCCCATTGTGGATCAATTGAAATCCTTCCAGGAGCCAACTCGGTCTAATTGACCCCATATGTTCTCACAGAGTGCGGATCCACCCGCAGGTTGTGTCTGTGGGCTCAGGACAAAAATCAGTTTTTATGTGTGCTGGGCGCATATAGACACAGTGATCAAAGGAACAAAGAGCTTATTGATCACAAGGCATAAAATGAGGAGAAAATAGAGAGGAAAAAAAGAGCTTCCTTGGTTGAAAAAATACTGGATTTTATATCCATTCTTTGAAAAAATGTAAAAAAAAAAAATAGTAATGGGTTCAAGGAAAAGTAACAGATGATAAGGCATCTGTACATTTAATGTAGGTGCTCATGTTAAAATGAAAGCTGTGTATTAAAAGGAGCAAAGTAAACACACAAATGGCTCGCCTGAGTGTTCGGCCTCCCATTGTGCTGGTAGAAACCAGGCTGGCTGCAGGACAGACGCTTACAATAATCTCCCATCAAATTAGAAACTGGAGCCTGGAACGGATTCAAAGTTGTAGCAAAAATGTACTTGAAAAAATGTGTCCCACAAATATAAATCAGATGGCACCGGAGAGCCCCTTCACCCTAAACAAAGCCTAAAATGCAAGATATCCCTTTCTGACAGCAAAAGGCTGTCAGGTTTGAAAAAAATCAGTGGTTTGTATCTACTTTGTCTCACTCATGTTAAAACTAATTATGAGGCATTAAAAACTTTTTACTTAAAAGTTATTTACTGTATCCTTCATTTATTGATGAATATTCATGTCCTCTCTTTATTATTCAGGCAGCATTATCAAGGAACAATCCGTCATAATTTAATAAGTGCAAAGTAATAACTTCGGGACATTTGGGACATTTAAGGATTTTGACGACTTTAGGATGATTGTATTGAGCCTGAGGAGATTACTGCTTTCTGTAACTGTCAATGTTATTCAAAGGACAGTAAACCAGATGATTGTGAAAACCGGAATATCTTGTTATAGTGGCATAAACTGTTCTTAAACTAAAAAGATAAAACAACAGACTTGTTCTGACATTCCAAGATACAGTATCTTTGCTCTCAATTATATGTTTTTTTTTCATTTTTTAAATGTTTTGTTATGGATAGGAGTTGACAGGGAAGAGTAATTCATTTCACCCTTTTAAGTCAAGAAAAGCAACTGCCCTGAAAGCAAATTGACAAAGCACTTCTAAATGTAAATTTGCTCAAAAGCCATGTAATCCCTGTCTCACAGAGAAATAAACACATATAAGATTACCTCTGTGTGTGGTTTCTAAACAAGATAATTGTGTTAGACTACTTTGTATCTCTGACACTGTGACTTTTACTGAGATGGAAACAAAGGTCTTTTTAGAGTGACCTTGCTGCTAGTTACTTAAACTGGATTAAATTTTGTCTACAGTCCCCTAGGACAGCAGGTGCAAAAATCACTGGTTAAGGTGCAAAAAATAAATAATCTGAGAAGTGCAATTTTCATTTAAATGGTATATCTATATTCTTCTATAGTGCTAGTGATGCATAATCGGTATATGGTAAAACCTTACTCAATAACTGTTTCACAGTTGCAAATCTTTTTGTTTTTAGTAAAATTAACATAATTAACATAATATAAAAATACACAGCAATAAAGAGAAGAAGATGACTCAGATAAGGAGAAAAGAAAAATGAGGAACATGAAGTTGTCTTCACATACTTTTTTAAGGGGTACACACTACGGAAGAGCCACATTAATTTGTAACCTTATCAACCAGTAATCGTGGGCATGGTCCACATGACCTGCAGGGTCAAAAGAGGTCAGCCATCAGAGTCTCCTCCCACACAGACTCATGGGAAATGAGCTGAGTTGCAGGTGTCTGTGGTTGTAGGCTGAGGACAGAAGCCCCAGCTGGGGTAACACACCTGACCGGTCACAGGTGCCACAGAAGTAGCGCTATCATGACAGCAGTGTGAGGTGTTGGCACAGGGCAGGGCTTGTGGCCCAAGCCGGTTTGATTCCCCGCTGGGGCACTGCTGTTGTATCCCCGGGCAAGGCACTTAACCCAAATTGCCTCAGGAAATACCCAGCTGTATAAAGGGATGAGAACTGTCAGCTGTTTAAGTCACACTGGATAAAAGAGAATCCTTTTAGTGGTTTAATTGTATTGTTAAATGCTGTGTAAATGTTCCTTGGTACCCTTGTTTAAATCACCTACTAATTTGCCAATAACAGATCTATGCTAAAATGTCATTGGAAACAGCTTAGATGCAAATGTCTTCAGTGTCTGTCTAATTGTTTGAGGCCAGCTATTGGTTAATGAGCCACACCTGCCTTAACTGGCAGTGGTTAAAAACAGGAGTGTGGCTGGAGTAGGGAACTTTTTCTGTAAGTAGTATACTGTGGCTGTGTGCTTGGGCTGGTGGTTTTGCTGATTTTTTTTTTTTTGGGGGGGGGGGGGGGATTACCTTTTCTTTTTGGTTCCTTTTCTCCTTCTGTTTCATTTTTTTTGTGAGAAGTGTGGGTCAGCTTCTCCAAATGTAATGCAATGCTATGGCCTAAACCCTCCTGAGTGTGTGAGACCACCAATCAATGCCTATGAGTGAGGAAAAGGCTGCTTACTGTTGAGTACAACAGGCTAGGATGAGAAATGACTGTCATCCACTTACCTAAATGGGATACCAGCAGGTCTTAGCTAGAGGTAGGCATAAAACCGCCAAGCAGGCAGTGAGCAAAGGCCTCCATATTCCTGGCCAATGATCAGGTCACATTGCTTTACTCAACTAATTCCTGTTGATTACTATACAAACTATTGATCAACGAATTAGACTCCATGTGTCCTTGTGACTAAATACGGTGAGAAGAGCGAGATTCTCTACATGACTTTAAATGAATACAGAACTCCTGTAAACTATTCCAGTTCCACTCATCCATTATGTTGTATGTTATGACATTCACATTCGCGCACACACACAAGCATGCATGCAGTTTATGAAGTAGGGCCTTTGCCTCGTTTTCCAACTCTTTTAAGATTGGAATGCCCCAGTGAATAAGTTCAACATGCATAACTATAAAGTTAATTTCTGAATGCAGGCTATTGTTTCTTTTATCTCTTAATGTTGCTAATATTACTAAATTACAACACACTTACTGCTCATTATCCACAAATATGCGTTATATCTGTTATTGATGCCCAACACATTTGACACAAATGTGAATAACCTTCCCAGAATTCTCTTTCATGTCTAATTTAGCATGTGTATCAGGTATTGGCTGTAGTTTGTGCAGTTTGTGGGTAAAGGGCAGGCCCTTGGCCATAATTAGTAATTATATGTATGTAATTGTATATGCTAGGAATGTGCAAAAGTATCAATTAAACAATTACACCTCAGAAAAGAAAATTGGTGGTCATAACATGACTTGCAAAAATGTTGCCGATCAAGTTAAAAATCGAACCTGCCACCATAAAATGCCTAGAGCAACCACTGGATCTGGAGTATTCTGGAAGCAGGACTGCAAACCTCTCTTCTTAAAGCACCTGACTTCTGAAATTGGCTTGGTCGTGTCAGTCATATAACACCCAATAAACTGACATTCAGAAAATATGTACTTCCATACAATGAAAGAGTGAGGGTTGAGATTGATGTGGTTGTAGCAATACTTATATTTGGCTAAACCTGAACTAATTCTACATGAGCTAAACCTCATACTTTCAAAGGACAAATATCTTCCAGCCAGTTTGTCATTTAAATAGTTAATATTTAATGACCTACAGTGTCATATTAGCTTTGCACAACTATTATGAGTAAGAGACATCCATTTTTCATAAGTTAAGATCAAACTATAAAATTAACTTATTTCATTATTTCTTGTTGATGAAATATTATGAAATTCGAATTATGTGCACTACTTTTTCGCCTTTGAACCTGAAGGATGTTAAACGCATTTCTTTGATCATATTTCAATGTATCTGATCTGAAACTGAAAATGCTTGCTTAAATGCCTTAAAAAATCAGCATTCTTGTTTTAATATCATGTAAATCACTTCTCAGATTATGCCATTCCCATGTCATTTTCCCAGAGGAATATATAGTTAAAGTTATGAGTATCAGCAGTTCTTCCTCCTAGTATCTCCTAGTATAGTATATCCTATCCTAGTATATCCTAGTAAATACCTTTTAGTGTACATACTTTCATGTTCAAAGCAGGTTCTTGAATAGTTTCCCAGCAGTCACTCATGCAGCTAGTATTTGCCACATTTTTCAAACACCGGCTTTAGAAGTACTCTTCACCACACTGTAGCTCACTGGCCATTATTCTTTAAAGCCATTTATTTAGAAATGCCTCATGGTACCGAGAAAACATGAAACAACATGAGATATAACACCTCCACTATTTAATCTCACAGGAAAAAATGCAAAAAAATAACTCTGTGAATAAAGTGTCATGCTTATGAAAAAAAGTATTATAAAAATAAACAAGCCAAAAAAAGAAATCAAATAAGGACTGATTTATTACTTGTCATGCTTGGAGGGGTCCCAGAATGGAGAGCTTTCATGACCTGATTAAGAATGGAAGTGGTGATATCCGTGGTGTTTATTTGATTTAACCAGCCCCGTGATTCTCGGTGCATAAGTGACAAAAAAAAAAAAAAACACCCTGCAATTCTCTCGCTGTTTCCTGCTCCGATCGAGCCATTTTATCATTTTAATTACTATTGAAATAAGCGAGTAAACAGACACTTCATCCGTTTAGTTTAAGACAATAGAGGCGACGGTGCTGCCCGGAATTACAATCTGTGGAAATGTTAATCGCTTTTCATGGTCTCGGCCTCCTTGCTTTTTTGTCCTCCACCGGACTCACACGGAGCTCCGTGACTTCATTTAAATAAGTGCAGAGAGCTGCCTGCTCTGCTGGAGAGAGTTGTTCAGGCTGGACTTCAAGGGAGGAGGACTATTATGGCCCCTTGAAGCCGGCTGTCAGAGCGGCGTTATTGATGGCGACGCCGTCGCCGACTTACTGAGTGATTGCCAGACGGATATTCCGTGATTGATGAGACAGACAGTTGATCCTCTCTTGAAAGCACCCCTCTGAAACCGTCCCAGGAAATACATAGTGTGACCGCATGTATTTTCATTACACAAAACACAAAGTATAACCCTAAGAACTCGGGCCTCTGTCTCCGACAGGCTGACAGGAGGAGCTGATTGATGCTGCGAATCTACAAATGGATCAAACTTACTTTGGGGCCTACTTATTTCAGGGCGGAAACGGCAACAAGAGGTTGACCTCTTAATTCCTGGAAAATTCAGTGGAAAACAAATTACCCGAAGGTTTAAGATCCTGTTGTGATAGCAGTTTGATCACTTCACTTTCAATTTCTTTGTTTATTTCTTTTGTAATTAACTTAAATGTTTCAACCGGATTACCATAAAAAAGCACTTAAAAAGCAGACGATATTCAAACGGCGCCTTTTAGCCTGTGTGACTCAGCGGAGGTTGACGTGGATTGTCGGTGTTATCCTACACATGTTCCTGTCATCGAGTCAGGTTCCTTCATTTACGGTGGCAAAGTGCTCAGTGTTCTTTTTATATTAGTCCTCTTATCTGCTGGAAGCAAGCCAGTGATGTGACAGTTATAACAGCTCTGTCAGGCAGGGAGGCCAGCCTGGTGCCGCAATGTGAAACACATTAAAACCAAAAGGTTATGCCACGTCCACAGCCCCGATTAACAAGATGGCTTCAAACAACTCAGTCCCCATGTTCCCACTTAACCTGGCTCAAAGGGTGAGTTCACCGTTTTTTTTTTTTTAAGGTCCACAACTTTACAGATTTATATAGACAACACTGTATTTCATATTCCTGTTCAAACCGCTTGACTCCAAACCCACTTATCACTGGGTCATAGTGAATGGGTCCCGAAGGTAACTGCAGCAACTCATGGCCATAAGTAAGAAGTCAGGATTGCAGTCGACAAATTATTTTAAAGATGGTTGGGTTGCTTTTTTAATTCTCATCAAAGCTATCCCAGGGTGCAGTAGTTAGAGAGAACCGCATTCTCTCATTTTATTTCATCCTGGTTTGACTGGCGGGGGGAAAGAAAATGAGAACCACAAGCAAGGAATGTGAAATGAGGGCTTGGTCTAATTTTGACCACGTTCCATAAAGATTCAGCATCTTCTCAACTTGCTTTCAGAATAGACCCACCTGAAAGAGTAGGATTTGAACATATAACAAAAAATATCAACAAACATGTTCTGCACCCATGAATCATAACTTCAAAATGCCCCTTTGAATCATGCATTTTATTATTTATTTTTAATAACATGTATGTGATGTGAATAGTATTAGTGCCGTCTCATAAATAGGATTCATTAAACAAGAAACTGTCATGTATAACTTGTTACTACTCTAGCATATGTCCATAGATATTTCAGATGGCGCATTAGCAGATGTTGGCCATAGCGACTGGCATTGAGGCAGTAGTCTTGCAATGAATAAGACCACAGTCTGAATGGTACTCAAGAGGTTGACATACAGAGAACCATCTGGAACCGGTGTATGGTACTGTTGGCACAAACGACTAGATGCACAAAATAATAAGAAAAAAAGCATTGGAGGATTTCTCATTAACAGTGCGAAAGCTGGACACTTGGCATTGCGCTTGCACGCCAGTGCTACAGGCTTCATTCACCAGCTGGTTTTAAGGTAATTAGACCATGGGTCGAACCCCATGCCCATTTCTGGTGCAGATGGACACCCGGGTAATGTCTTAGCCAGTGAATTAAGGTAATGCCCCAGGTGACACCCATACATTTAACACAGCAAATTTCAAGAACCGACAGTTCAGACTTGGAAGTCCTTTTGGCACTGTTCAATGCATCGTGCAAAAACAATTTTTTCTCTGCTCAGGTGATGTCTTAGACTGATTCCTACGGCAGTCTTTGGAGGACACTTGATGCTTTCTTGATGACATCTGTTCTTCTCATTAAGTGCTGAGACTCACAGAGGAAGAACATTACTGCTGGATTTTTGAAAGTTTACCCTTTCTCAGGTATACTGCCTCCACATACAAAAGAAAAAGTTTCAGGTGTCCTCTTTTTGTGGGAAAATTAAAACATTACTTTTTTCTCCTGTGACACTTTCAAGGTGATCGTGCTGTCAATGGAATCATTCACATTAGTATGGCTACCACAAAATGCAAAGATATTCCTCTGGTGAGCAGGATTCAGCACGCAGTATAGGGATGGACGTGTCGGTTGACGCTTTGCTGTTGTGTCAGGAAACAATGCTTTGTGCTTTTCGATTGCTGCACCGTACATGAAGATGGCACTAAGTTGTTCAGGAGGCCTCTTTATGTCAATCATTGCTAAGTGAAGGGTTCCTCTGACAGCTTCCCTATCTACAGACGCTCGTCTGCTGCTTGACCCAAATAGAAAAAACTGTATATGGTATTGGAGAGGCTCTGAGAATATTGCACAGAAAACTCTGGAGGAAATATGCCATAACAGGAAATCTAGTGGAAATGTCCCTAGAATTTCAAACATCTCAGACGGGTTGTTGAAGAAGCACATGCAGACTGACTGTGAAGGATGTTCCCTTTAATTATGTTCAAAGGTACAGTACCTTTGAAAATCAGACAGACTTTTTTTTCTGTTTCTTTATTTCTTTCTTTCTTTTTTTCCCCTCCTGCAAAGGAGGAAAAATAAATCAAAAAAGGCAATACAAGACAGATGTAGGACGCGAACACAGAAGATGCTTAATCAAAGGGTACTTCCCTGAGACTGCATGAGTAATGATATTGGTAATAATTATCATCTTTGTCATCTGTTTTTATTAGACCAAAAAAAAGGTGGCGGCTTCTATTTGTACATTTCAGTCACGACGCAAAGGAAACTCCGCAATTAAAAGTACATCGTCACAAAGCATTTTGTTTGTGTGGTGCTGTCAGCGTTCATTTGTAGCATTCCCACTGAAAGAGTACAAGTCGGTAAGCAAACACGCACAATTGTTCCTTGTGTAATCAAAAAGAGATTGGTGTATGCTGCAAGAATCCACAGGCTCCTGTTTGGTTCCCGCCATGTCACTTCAGCAAGGTCTCTCTAACGCACATTATTGTCATTTAGCAGATGCCCTTATCTAGAGCAACTTACATAGGTTACAATGAGGTCACAAATATCCACTTATGCAGCCCAATATTTACTGAGGTAATTCTGAGTTGGGTACCTTGCCCGAGGGTACAGCAGCATTGCCCCGGCAGGGAATCGAACCAGCAACCTGTCAGTTACAAGCCCGGCTCCTCACCACTATGCTACACTGCCGCCCCAAAACGCCAGTGTAAAAAAGAATGAAACGGTTGCCTCCTCCAAAGTGCCATGGTACTTCCTCTGCGGTGTCCGTGAGGGAGGTGTCCGCGCAGCTTTATCAGTGCAAAGCCAATGAATATGCAGTTAAACAAACAGTGATCCTGATATAAGGCCACCACGGCTAACATTATTATCTCCGTGTCTGCGGCTTGTCTGTGGAAAGAAAACGCCAGGCCTGTTTGAAGAACTCTTATGGGGATTTAAACACAGCAGAATTCTGATCAGAGCTGGAACTTGTCCCAGAAAGTAGAGTTAATAGCCTTTCTCTCCGCTGAATAATGCTTTGAATCTCTAATGCAGCTTGTATGAAGGACTGTAGTTTAATGTGCCTATGAAAGGACTTCATTTCCGACAGCACAATACTGCAAAGAACAGCACTAATGCATTCGTTGGGGTAAGATCCAAGGTAGACTAGCCTTGGCTAAGTGACCGGTAATGTCTCCCTCAGACTCAGCTTGGTCTTAGCTTTCCTCACAGAATCCATTGTTGTCATGATGGTACATCACAGGCCAGCACCAGCTCCAAGTATAATAATTGAGTGACTCCACATCTAAAAAACATCTAAAAACACTTGGAAACATATGAGTCATAAACATTTGAGCGGATCTGAAGGACACGGAAATGGATGCATCAGCATGATTCCAAATGTGACAATACAGAGATGAGACTTTTTCTTTTTTTCTCCCTGTTGTTCTGTTTTAATATTAAGAGTCTGCACTTGAAGAATTCAGAAGGAGTTTGATGCAGGTGCAAAAAGGCTTCATGCAAATGCACCTCTCAGAAGCTGTTCAATCAATAAAACATTATCCTGTATTTCAGGAACGTAAAATGATAAATAAATAAAGTGGGTTCCTATTTCACAGAGGTAGTTCATGCATTGTAAAGGCGTGCTTGCTCTGGTAGATGAATATTGACAAGCTGAATTTCTAAACTCCAGTATATCAACAGTATATTACAGCATATCAGCCAGGCTGATCAGACGCAAATAACACTCCCACAGAATAGGATGTGAGGATGTTTATGATAAAACATAATGCTATGGGAGCCTCATCAGAGCTCTTCCAGGTAGAAAGCTGTCAGTGATGAAGAGGAAGTTTCTTTTACGTCTCATATTACTTCTCCGGTTTGAAAGGGTGACCTCACTTAGCATGTTACACGCACAGGCAAGCAGTATAGCCTAACCTGCAATGCCCCTGAGTTCAGCAGTAATCCTTCATTTATTCAAGAAGTTGTCTGTTGTCTTCTCATCTTTACAGCCGCGCCGATCCCTCGAGTCATTTGCGAGTTTCAAAAGAGCAGCATTGGCTGTCAGAGAACATCTATCGATTGTCAAAAAAAACATCTGCGTTGATCTTGACAAATTGGCTCCTCAAGAAACTTTCTAGATTCTCCTGAATGCGTCCCCCATTTCTGTCCATACGCTGTTTCCGTAAAGTACATGCCACTTGTTGACAGAGTGGGTGGCTAATTCTGGTGGCAAGTTAGAACACATGGCTGTGTGTTACTCTGTTAAGATAAGAACCCCCCCCCCCCCAATCCGCTCCCATTTCACACACACCCCACCCCACCCAGCACCCCCCCGAGTGGTGTCTGATCCCTCTGATTGATGGAGGGGTTCCACTCAGGGTTAATTTAGGCTCATGAATTATGCATACTGCTCCGTCACCCCTCCATTCTGCCACTCTGCATGGGGTAAATCTCGCGCATCGCCGAAATCAAGACGTTTCACTTCTCTGCACTCCTGCTTTCCTCGCAGATAAAGTTGGGAGCGCTAGTTATTTTTAGAGCACAGCAGCTAAAACGCGCAGGGTACCGTTAGTATGTATTATTGAACTGTCACTAATGGTGGGTATGATAAATTAATAACTTGCGGATCTACATGTTTGCCTTTGTATACCAAACAAGTTTAGCTCTTCCAGTATATTCTGTTGAAAATAATTGAGTGTTTCATTTTCTTTTTTAAGAGGAAATAAAGGTAATACTTCAAACAGTACGATTATTTGTTTCTCAAAAGGTAAAGAAACAGAAGAGTTACCACACAGATTCCTTTAAAATGTCTGTTGACACTATATGATGTTGACACTATATTAGTCAGGCCAGTATTGTTACATGAAGCCATGGAACTGGCTTCACAATGGAGATGACCATAATCCACACCCAAGTGAGTAATTTCTGACTCATAATTAACTCAGTGGCTCAGAGAGGACCAGTAGCCGTTGGCTGTTATTTGTGAGTGAGATGGAAACAAGTGTCACGTGACATTTGGAATCCAGAACCTTCCATTCCACAGACACAGACAGCCGTGCGATCTGGTCTCAGCCGTAATTTTGTGGGGTTTTTTTTTTACGCGACGTAAACACCGCAGCTCCGGCACGTTCTGCCTCCTGGAGGCGCTCCGAGGGAAGGGGGCGAGGCAGCTTTCGCCAGCAGGCACGCAACCCCGTGCACCTTTGATCTTTATCGGTGGAAAGATTAGAGGCAGGAATGAGCTCCCGACGAGGGCGCGGAGCAGTGATTGATTGTGGCGGAGTCTTGGGCGGAGTTGCAGGAGCGCGTCCCCCCCCGAAAGACGACATGTGCTGCTCCTCTTGCTGAGCGGCCCTCCTGCTATTTCGGTCCCCTCTCCCCTCCAGCACCATTTTTCACAGATGACAATTGTGCAGCTCAGCAGTTTCACAACTCCGTGGCTGGAGCTCGTCTCGGTAAGCAATGCTTATTGCGGGCCACTGTTGGGCAGCAGGTTTTACTCATCAGGGTAAACGTGACGCAGGTTTCGTAACAAGTGTGTGTATGGCACTGTTGGCCAGCAGATAAACCCTGTTAACATCACACAGCCATGTTGGTGAAACTGACCAAACAATGAAGGCTGCACCACAAAGAGGGTTTCACAAACAGCTTATGAGGAAACTTTTACAATTAGTACTGTGTTCCGAATTACCTCCTGTCTTCTCCCATTTCATTTATTAAATAGATCAAAATCACTGCAAAAAATAGTTTGTTTTCCTAGTATATCTTAATATATAAAGAATGTGTGAAAGTTTAAGAGCCAGAAAGTAGGCGTCATGTTAGTGACGACTGACATATCCTCATGCGAACATCTGACCCCCGTGTAAAAATGCCGCTTTGGCAATTAGACGTCAAGACGTTTCCAACAGAAACTCCGAATGGGTAATTGCTTTTGGACAACATGTTGTTGAAATAGCAGATTAAGGGACTGATTTCCGACACAGCCCTGGCCTCCGAGCAGCATGTAAATATTTTGGCAATTAGTAGCTGTCAGCTGTAAGGTATGTTGTGGTGAATATATCTGCCTGGGAGAGCGGTGATTTATCCCAGTAAATGTTGTAACGATCTGGCTATTGACATGTGTGTAAATCAAAGGTAATGGATTGTCAGTTGCTATTTTTACACACCACGCCCTTTGACCCCCGATGATTGCAATCACAAACTCTTGTGGGTAAATTGATGTAACGTGACTAGTTTTATAAAAAAAAAAAAAAAAACAGTCACACTGCTCCCTCATATACATTCCATACATTCACATCTGAACTGTGGAGGTATGTGTTCATTAACCTAAAGCATACATCTCATATACTAATATATAATCATCACAGACTAGATTGTATACTGTCATGCTGACAGCTTGCTGTCCGTACACATGTCTGTCAATAAATAATACCTTCATTTGACAGGAAAGACAATGCAGCAAGGTGAGATCCCGCCAATGCAAATGCGTCATTATGCTTCACGTCAGCAGAGATGTCTTCATTCCTTGGGAAGAACCTAATGAATAGATCGAGGCTGGCCGGACACTGATGGAGGGAGACAGACTGTCAGGTTTCTAGTCCCATACATTGCGTACCATCATCTATTTTCATTAAAAGTGTCAGGATATGTGGGTCATTTTTTTTTTTTTTTTTTTTTCCGTTGGACTTGTCGTCTTGTGACGTGATGGCAGGTACTGAGCGAGATGGAGAAGCTGATTTTACGGTAAATGTATGTTCGCCTTTCAGAAACATCTCTGAAAAGCGCGTGACGTTTTTTTTTTTGTCTGAATTATTTTTGATTGCGCGCAACACTGCCTCATTGCTGCCCTAGAACTGTCAACTTTGCCTCCTTGTAGGCATTTGTTATCACTTTAGGCTCCAAGAGGGGAAGAAAATACAACACACTTATTCTTGCTGATGTAAATAACGGAGTTCCCTCCCTGCTACACATATTTCCATGTAGACCATTACTGCGGTTCAGCCTTTAACTAACTAAATGAACATCACATGCAACTTGCTTTTTTCTAATTTCAGTCAGTTTCCATATTACAATACGTTACATGCATTTAGCAGATGCTCTTATGCAGGGCAACTTCCAGCACAATAGAACAGAAGTGCATCCATTCATGTTAATATAACTCCATATAGCTCTACCCACTAAAGTTAACAATTGCTTTCTACATTTACAAGTCGTTCACATAGAAATCTAAGGTGGTGAATAGGTCATGAAACAGTGATCTCTGGGTGTAAATCCCCTCCCCAACCTCAACTGTTGAGCTGCTTGCTTCTGATTTCAGGATTTTGAATTAGAGAAAATAGCAATCTGTTTCAATTGTTCTATCAACAGCTCACGCGTATTTTGGCAAATGAGCTGCTGAGAGGTTCTGATTGCCCTCCATTAATAAGGGGGATAGTGTGTAATTAGTCTGTGACTGATGCCATGAGTACTCTATTATCCTCCGAATCAAAATCACCA
Source organism: Megalops cyprinoides (assembly GCF_013368585.1). NCBI lineage: Eukaryota > Metazoa > Chordata > Actinopteri > Elopiformes > Megalopidae > Megalops > Megalops cyprinoides. The sequence goes on from NC_050599.1 coordinate 4,114,703, forward strand.
CTGTGAATTGATCAACATCTTGTACCTTTTTTTTGTTTTCGGCTGGTCGCTCAGGGATGTCTCACGCTCTCGGTTTCGCCTGCTTCTCGTCCTCCTCCCGTTCTGAGGGACTTTAGCTTCACGCAGTTCTGTCGCGGGGGCCCTTGCGTGCATCTGGTCACCCGTGTGTCAGTCTCCCAGCATTCCAAGGGGCAGGCCTCTGGTGTCGGGGCCGGACAGCTTGTCACATGTGTTCAGTTTAAAAGGATCGAGTGACATCGGATGGCTCCCGCTTGGTGGAAATCAAAAGTCACCCATGTATGTGAGAGACAGGCGATGCAAGCATATACATCACAAATCAGTGAGCTTTCAAAAGTTTTTTTTTTTTTTTTTTTTTTTTTTTTTTTTTTTTTTTCCTTCCGGAGGAAGTGCCATTCCATTTTTTTTCTCAACCATGGGTATTAATATGTTTGTTTTGAAAGCGCATTTTGTCAAGAATAAATATTCATAAAGATGCATGTACCTTGAATATGTCTCTAACTTACCCTTTCAACAGAGAAACGTAAAATGCAGCATAACTTGTGAGGCAACTCAACAGTTATTGAACAGCCTGAAAGGAGGGAATAGTCAGATTGTCACATTTGCTCTTAGATTCTTTGGATATTGTATTTCCCGAGTATTATTTAGCAGGGTGAGTAAGTTGTTTGTGTCTCTTGGATATATACCTTAGATTAAATATTTTTCCCGGATCTGCCTGATAACCAGATGGTTGAAACATCCAAAAAAAACCCTGTCATTAAACGGAAACGCCGCAAAAAGGGGAAAGAAAACAAAACGGGCGAGTTTGAGCCACCGCTGACAGTAGGTGCTGCTGTCACACAAACAGGAGCTGACAGCTGTGTGTGTGCGTGAGTGTGTGCATGCGTAGCTGTGCCTTTGTTTACCTCTCCATCCTTCATGGGCCTCGGGGGCATGTGTGGGTGCAGAAGATGCAGAATGAGGAAACGGAGCCTAATTCACTAAATTCACCACACACAGTTCCCCCTTTTTTTTCCTCATGGTCAAAACTGACCATGCAGTCAATCAACTCCAAAATGTCCACCTGGCCTCATGGTGAATTGGCTGCTTATGTATCAATTATATTGTGACATCCAATCAAAACAGGCAGCATTATCAGACAAGTGATGAATGGAGCTTTCAACCACATGCATGCTCACCTTTATGCAGGATGTGAAACTTGAGTATGTTCCAGTTAATTGTCGAAAATTAAATTTATAGCCATATTTACAGTTCTGATGAAATCATCATATGCCTTTTTTTAATTAAAATGAGGAAAAAAAACATTAGCTTTGTTGATCTTGAATAGATGGATACAATATGCCTCATTGAGAACTGGTTTTAGTAATGCTGGCGTATGCTTCCGTTTTTTTTTTGTTTTGGTAGCTCTGCTGCGCTCACTTGGCTTCAAATTAAGAATCAAAATAAATCTCCTCATCAAAAACGCTCTCTCATCGTTCCAGGGAAGCATCTGCATTCTGTCGTGCTGCAAACCGCGTGACCGTATACTACAGCTATGTCAATAATGACCTGAGGGACATGCCTCTGTGCCCCACGTGTTTGCTGGTGGTGGTCTCACGAAGGGTCATCACTTTCCTGTCAATAGATGTTCTGAAATCGATATTCAACCCGGGAAAAAAGGTCACGTGAATCACTCATCTCTTTTACAACTGTCATGAGCACATGTGGTCCTCTGGTTTGCGTCAACATGTCACATATTGACGGAAAACTTCATCAACCGATATCCAAACAGTGAGCAAATGGCATCTAAGATTCATTTGCATACATTTTTTTTTTTAAATACTGGACCCTTTCAGCTTCTCTCCGTTTGTTTGAAATTTGATTAGTATGATTTCAAAGTGCATTTACAGAGTTCAAGAGTTAAATATACATCCTCGGTGGCAACTCCAAGTGTATGTTTAATTATTCATTTTCATGAAAACAAAGCGGTGTATTGATCTCTGGCCACACAGGACTGATAAAGTAATTACTGTGACCTACAAAAAAAAGGTTTGCAGCATCTAAATCATGCCATGAATTCAATATCTTTATATACTCAGTAATGGCCACAAGGGACACTAACTGTATCGTCACTTTTCTTTTCAAAATATGCACTGTCCCAATTTAATTCACATTTGTTAATTATTCAAAGAGAAATTATATCTGTTTAACCCCATCTCATGTATGCTTTTACCAATAAAAAAATATTTGCACTGCCTGTGCTAACCATTAAATATAATACAATAAATAATAATATAAAAATAACCAATTGTGCATTACAGAATACAGTTTTGATTCTAGTACAATGCTGATTAGAACACATATGGTAACTGTCAGAAGTTCTAATGTTGAACCCACACACAACAAAACAAAGTTTTATTTTTCAAATCCTTATTTTCTTTTCTGAGAGCCCCTGCCATAATATTAAGGTCTGAATAAAAAAAGACCCAATTTAAAAATTTAAATTAGTGAGGTAATGTATAACATTTGATTTTTTTTCCCATGCAGTGCAGTGACTGTTCTGTCTTTCTGAAATTGGACAGTGGTTTCTATAACATTAAGGTCCGAATAAACATGAATGCCCCATTTAAATTTGGAATAGGATTGTTATTATTATTATAGTGAGGTCATTTTTAACATGTTTGTATTTTTTTAGAGTGGCCATACAGTGAGGTCATTCATAACATGTTCGTATTTTTTTTCCTAGAGTGACCATACAGTACAGTTACCGTGAAGCCATTATGTAACGGAGGAAAGTTTCGGTCGCTGTGAAAGGCAACACCATGCACATCCTTCATACACACGCGTCACTCAAACATGCGGCGAATTTGTCACACCGCCCGTCCCGCTCTCACGAAAACGCCTGTCTATTCATCACGGCCGGGCAGACAGAGATGCCTGCATGTGGAGCAACGGCGTCGGTCTCAACCTGTAAAAGATGTACTCCCCTTCTCTTATCATGATGATCTATGACAGGCCTTCCCACAGACCGAATTCCTGCCCACGGAAAGAGACGCAGGGACCGAGAGCGCCGACGCATGATTTATGGGTGTGTTTATAGAAACGGACACCCGGCACATCCCCTTGTTTGACATCTGTATTCTTTTTCACTTCTTCAACCTGCAGGCACACTCAAGGAATGTTGAAACATCAGACAAATTATGAACGCCAACATGTGCCATTTGTTAGGTCGAGTCGTTTTTTTATAGATCCACCCAGTTTGCGGAGAAAGCGTCTCCGTGGGGGTTGTAGACCAGACAGTGGCGATATATTCGCCACATTGTGCTTTTACTTTGAATGAAAATACAGAATTTCTCTTCGTTTGTTTATTCAAATATCAATATAGAAAGAAATAAGTCATATTATATATGGTAATATTTACTGAAAATGCTGTGTGAAAATAATTTGTAGTCCCTTGGTGATTTAGTTTAACATTCTGGCGCCAGAAAAACTTTTTTTTAACAGTGATGGCTGTTCCCCATATAGGCAAACCCGTGTGTGTGTGTGCGTGTGTGTTTTAGTTCCTATTTGAGCCATGGGAAAGCTGCAATGCTTCTCTGTCATGATTCAGATTTTTATTAGAGTTTGTATAAACACAAAAAGGCAATGCAGTTCATAAAATGTATCAAGAATTTATGCCATGGCATAGAGTGTTGAGTGGTGTATATCGTCCTGGTTTTAGCACCTCGTAAAAAGTCAAACAGACCATGAATTATGCATATTTTAAATATTGTTCTTCTCTGCGGTTTGTGTTTCAGGGGATATTGTGCCTGTACAAAACAAATCAGGATCCACTCCAACTTAAGTACCACAAAGAGTACAATTTACGAACATTTTCAAATAAATTAGTTGGCAGTGAAATTCAGTTTGAAACAGGGAACATTTTTACAGATGATTGGAGACATATTTATCATTTGAATTTCATACCTGAATTATGTTGTGTGGACTGCATGCAGGAGCTATTGAGAACACTTTTGTATTATAAAATTCTGTAAGTCATACTTAGAATCCATTTGCAGTTTGTCTAACTGGGGGGAATTCATCTAGCACATAGTAAATCACTGATTTCATAGAATGGGTTCAATTCTTGGGGTTAAGCGCATGGGCTCTGGTGATCTCAAAAGGTCATTTTTGGCTTTGAAACAGAAAAGCCAGACTAAAGATAAACAGTAGTTTTATGTGACATTCTTCAGTGGAAGACAGGGAAACAGACAATATTTATGTAAATTGTGTCATTTATTTGGAGTCCTGAGAAATTGCTTATTTTAGGACAGCCTCAGCCATGATTTAGTTGAAGGAATGTGTCAGGGAGCAAGACGGAGCTTAAGTCTGTTTCAGGGACCACATGACACCCTATCAGTCTGAGCAACGAACAAAGGAATTTCCTTTCAGTCTAAGAGGGGAAAAAAGGTTTACATATGAAGTGTCATCGAGGTGCTTTTGCTGGCTTTCAAAACGGGTACAGGATTTGGGAATTAAGCAGCAGACAGCATTGTGGCTTGTGAGTACAAGTATGTATAACCAGATCAACAAAATATAAATTCCAAGGAAGCTGCCAGACAGATTGACAAACAGAGTGATTTCTGTAGGGGATGAAATCAATGTGCTATCGGCGTATCAGCCTGTTCTTACCGCTATGAATATTTAATAAGGCCTATTTTCCATTGTGAAAGAAGTCTTTGATGAGCGTAAGCACCTTCCATCGAATGTGATTGACACTGTCCTGGACTCTGATATGCAAATACTATTCATGTCTTTGCAGGGACAGGAAAACATTTTGGAAATAGAAGAGACCCTTCAAAAAGTCAATTGATTGATATCAAAAATGCACATGATCGTAGAATACTAAAATAACATATTATGTAATATTCATAAAATTGTTTCATTGATCCATTAGAAAAAAAGCAGACATGGAGATTTAAAGCCCTATTAAAAGTAGCATACGTGGACCTTCATTGGTTATACTTTGTATATATGTAAAATGAACATTATCTACCTACATATATACATACATAATATACTGTATGTGTGTATATACTATATATATACTATTATGCTTACGTAGATTAAAATGATCATTTATTAATTATCATAATTAAAAATATTTGTGGGATCACAATACACACATCTCTAATGGAGCATGGAATTTCGCTGGTCTTTTTTAGGAGTTCTTCTCTTTAACTTTTAACTTTAACTCCGACGTCAGTCCATACATTCAAAGGAAATGCTGAGATCTCAAAAATGTCTCCAGATTTCTGCAGAGCTGCAGTGAAACCGTAAACTAATCGAGCCTGAAGCAGATTGCAGAGACAGTCTAGCATGTTATCAGTCATACACTGAAGACCTTGAACAAATATCTTGATTTGTATTTACCCCTGACCCACTGGTGAGTGAGTGTGGTAGACAAAGCAATATTACCGTTCTGTGTGTGTGTGTGTGTGCGTATGCGTGTGCTTGCTCGTGTGTGCATCCGTGTGTGTGCGTGTGCGTGTGCGTGTGTGTGTGTGTGTGTGTGTGTGTGTGTGTGTGTGTGCTTGCTCGTGTGGGCATCCGTGTCTGCCTGCATGTTTGTGTGTGCAAAAGGCAAACAAATTTTAAGTGTTTCATCATGTGTAAAGAGAGAAGAGCTGGCCCTGAAAAGGAGTGCAATTTTGGCTCATATGCTGTCAAGGGTAAATAAGACAATAATATAATAATATGGGAGAGAAAGACTGTGAGCATTTGTGCTCGTAGTGAATCTTCACAAACTGGTGTCAGCTGAAGGTTGGGTGCGGGGTGCTGTGTTGTGGTTTTGAAGTGCGCGTCAATGTCAAACGCAATGCTGTTGCTGAGGGGAACTCTGGAATTCAAGTAATGTTGACTGCTGCATTTTCTCTCAGGCTGCAGGGCCGACGGTGCTAACCAGCACACTTTGCAGAAATGAATAGTCGCGGCCTCCCCTGTCTGAAGGCATCTCACTTCAGCTGTGCAGAGCTGCGGATGGGGCGGCGGGGGAGCTCTGAACACAAACGTCAAGGGTCGCGGGTTCGAATCCCAGAGGGGGCATAGCCGCTGTGCCCTTGAGCCCAGCATTACCTTAATGATCATTACT